>NW_027456726.1:150000-366960 GCF_040206685.1 Ascaphus truei | reverse complement strand
TAATACACGCACCCGCAGCAAAGGGAGCGTGTCCGGAGTGTGGTATAAAGTGTTGCCAGGCCAGGTGTAGTAAGGTAGACAATACTTGCCGGTACCGGTTGTAGAGATAGAGTGATGAATGCCTTGCCGATGTCAGGGAGAGAAGAGTGGGGATAGGTCGTAGTCCAAGCCGTGTTCAAGGGGTTACCAGAGTGAGCGTTGTCCAAGGAGTGCCGAGATCGAGAGCCAGAGGGGGTAGTCGTACAAGCCGCGTCAGAACCTGTGAAAACACTGAGAGAATCCAGAAGTACTTCCATACAGAGACTATGTCGAGCAAAGACTGAGAGCAGAGAGGAGCTAGATAAAGCAGGAAGGTCCAATTAGGAACGGAGGCGGGACAGGAAGAGCTACAGGGAGACACTGCAGATTGGTGCAGGCATAACAGGCCAGGTGAGTCTTGTTGGTAACCTGAGTATGCTCGTGCAGTGTGCGGGGGCGGAGCCTGAGGTCCGGGGGAAGGGAAGAAGAGTGTGCAAACTGAGCGTGCTCCGTAACTCATGTACGCGCGTGAACCGAGCCAGTGGATGGTGCAGGTGTGCGTGCAGGAGGGCGTGGACGCGCGCGGCGCTATACAGAGGAATCGCCGAGGGGAGTGATCCCGCGACGGCGGCAGGGTGGGGAGCTGTGGAGGCCGGTGAGGCAGGATTGTTTTGTGTGTCCAGGGGCTCCCTGCTGGGAGGGAGTGCTCTGTGTGAGGAGCGTGGAGAACGCCGATTCCTGACAGTACCCCCCTCTTCAGGAACGGCCTCAGGACGGTCCAAGAATGGTTTCTCTGGAAACTTTTTCCTGAAGGACTTAAGAAGAGCCGGGGCATGAATGCCCTTTGAAGGAACCCAGGATCTCTCTTCAGGGCCAAAGCCCTTCCACTGCACCAAGAACTGGAGCTGACCCCTGGATAGGCGAGAATCCAAAAGAGAGTGAACCTCGTATTCCTCGTGTGACAGAGTGAAGTCAACTCCTATCAGTTATGCCTGGGAGACATATGTCTGAGTGCTTCACCCAGCACTCATAAGGGTTAACTCAGGTGGAAGTTAGGAAATCAGAACTCTTTAGCTGACACCTGAGAGCCAGCAAGGTTAGATAAAGGATCATGTGACTGGCAGTAGCTGCCAGAGAGAGAGAGAGAGAGAGAAGCACACTGCTGCGTGAGCCCTTAGCCAGAGGGATTTCACCAAAGACTACTTCAACTAAAGTAAGGATTATTCATTTGTTTACTGACTGCTTAAAGTACCCTTATGGTTTGGTTCTGGTTTAGCCAGCCAGCCTGCTAGATAGGTCTGCTGTGTTATTAGTCAGTTTTTCTCCCAAAGTGGAGCAGGATTAATTTTGTTAAAGGGACAGTGTACCCGCATGTTATGTTACTGTGGAGAAATAAAGCCACTGAACGTTTTTATTTTATTTATCCTGAAACTATTACGTGTGGACTGTTCCCTGACCTCGGCTACAGGCCTTCCTGCCACAGGTGGTGTCAGAAGTGGGACGTCGGACGGCCCCTGTATCTGAAGGGCCACAAAAAAAAAAAAAAAATGGAGAATTTTTTCTCAGTTCCTTGAGCAACAGCTCCAGGTAGCAGAGAAGCAAGCAGAGCGACAAGCCCAGCAAGATGAGCGACAAGCCCAGCAAGCTGAGCGACAAGCCCAGCAATATGAGCAACAGGCCCGGCGAGAGGAAAAGCTACTCCAACTGCTGGTCGAAGGCCCAACCCCAGGCAGACCAGGGATTCCAAATAAGCCACCGGTGATGCTGCCTAAAATGAAGCCAAACGAAGACCCAGAGGCATTTCTCCTCACTTTTGAAAGGGTAGCCACGGCCCACGGCTGGTCAGTTGATCGCTGGGTAACGACTCTGGCTCCACTCCTCATAGGGGAAGCTCAGGCCTACCAGGCTCTTCCAGCGGACGAGGCCATGGACTACCAGAAACTAAAGGCTGCTATTCTGGATCGCCTAGGCCTCACGCCAGAGACCTACCGACAGCGGTTCCGGACAGTCAAATATACAAACCGAGACAGACCCCGGGTCGTAGCCCACCGCTTAGTAGACTTATGGACCAGGTGGATACAACCGGGAAAACATGACAAGGCAGAGATCCTTGAACAGTTTGTGCTCGAGCAGTTCATACAGATACTGCCCCCCCTCCTCCCGCTCCTGGGTAAAAAGACACGCTGCATTTTCCCTGGATTCAGCGGTCCGCTTGGTGGAAAACTTCCTGGGCGACGACACCTAAAAAAATGCTACAACACCTTTGATATATTAAAATATGTAGAAAAATAAAAAATTGTGTTTTGTGGTGTAAAAGAGTATAAAAATATATACTGGCCCTTTTGATGATTTTTGGTTGCTGCTTGACCTTGAAGAAGGGAACCCCGTGTCCTTCTTAACGTGGCAATGGGAGTGTGAAGACAGTCAGCGCAAAACTCATGGACCTCACGATGTTGATGGAACAGGATGAAGTTGAATAAAAATGGAATAAAACACAGTATTAGTGTCACATATGTGGGGGATGGGGGGGAATGGAGGAAGGGGTGATGGTGGAATTCCACTAAATAAACAATAAATGAAACATAAACATATAGTTTCAGTGACTCACACGGGCTTGTGTGAGACTTTGCCCTCAACGCAGACTGTAGTGGGTAAATGCAGACTCCTATGGTGGAGTCCCAATAAACATAAAACTCACACGGCCTAATGTGAGTTCTTGCCCTCAGAGGGTGATGTCAGCCTGTATAGGTGGTGTGAAGTCGTCTCAGCAAAATATCCCCCAATAGGTATAGTGTGTGAGTGTCTCCTCTCCCCGTTGCCCAAAAGACCAAGAAAATGTGTGCAAACCAGGGTTAGCAATATAACAGGTCTTTATTTGGTAACAGTTTGAGACATGAGCATAAACAAGCATACACGTTGAAAAAGCATATAACAATATAAATATAGCAAGGTGAATAAACAAAAAAACAAAAAGCACACTCACACTGAATTGTAACTTCTTTTGCCCAGCGTCGGCCGCGTGGTTTGATCCCGCAAGATCTCCTCCTCCGTTGTTGCTCTCACTGGCGTGTCCGGCAGTGGAACCGGAAGAGAGGATCTATACCGGATGTCCTGCGGTCGGCTGGGTCCCTCTCTCAATGAGCTCCGGCAGGGAACAACGCGTTTCGCAGTAAGCTTCGTCAGGTTCCTGCCGGATGCTCATTGTGTGCAGTCTATATAGGCGCCCCGATTTAATTAATTCGTAAAACACCTGGCTTTCATTAAAAGTTGTCCACTTCCAATAGACTAATGTAATGTCAATGTAAATCGAACCGATCATAGCCCTTGGATACAGGGACAATATACTTGTTATTGTAAACATTTCTCTAGTGTCAATATATTAAAATCAAACATTGTTTTAATAAATATTTTAAAATGTTTAAAAAACGTTTTAAAAAACAAACATCAATTCGCAGTGTGAAACATTATATTGTGGTGAGTATCATCAATAATCTTAAGCCTATGGACCTTTGCGGGCTCACACAGCCTATAATAGTGGTTCTATGCCAGAGAGCTGTATCACTTAAACCATTATGCTGTCAGTGAACTTTTCTCCATTTGTTGTACAATGGTGCCATCATGTGGCTGAGTTTGGAAACTACATAGACATAGTTCTTCTCTCATGGTGACTCATGTTAGTAACAGAATGCTATTGGGATGTGGGCAGTGTAATAACCTAAATATATTAGAGATCTAAAAAATTCTAAAAAATATTACAGATTTTTAGGGAACTTGAACATTAATAGCTGTTTGGACAAAAATAGATTAAACTTCAATACAGTTTGTAAAGGTGATCTTGTACAATGGTGCCATAATTTGGCTTAGTTTGGAAATTACAAAGACATAGTTATTCCCTAATGGTGACTAATGTTAGTAACAGGATGCTGTAGGACTGTGGGCACTGTAGCCACCCAAATTTATACACATTTAGACAAATATAAAACAATTCTAAAATAACTAGAAAAACTAAAAAATATAGATTTTAGGGAACTCGAACATTAATAACTAGTTGGACAAAAATAGATATTATTTCAATACAATTTATAAAAATGATATTGTTCATTAGTTGCCACGGTGGTATGCGTCAATTTGGTCTTCAAGGACTGGTTCGTGGTGGATTCATATTTAAGACGTGAACTCCTATTCAAAATTGTAGGGGAAAAAATGGGATTTGGGGATTGAAAACGGATCAGTGTGTGTTTAAAGGAAAGCTGCAATGTCTATCTCTACATTGAGGCCTATGGGGGCCAAGCTTTTCAATTTATAAATCCAAAAAGTTTCTTTTCTTGATAAAGTTGTCAGTCTGTCTCCACCCCTCCAATGTGGGGGGACTACCTCAATGCCCCTAAATTCAAGGCCAGATGGATCTCCTTGGTGGTGTAGTGCAAAATGTTTTGATACACTATGTGTCATAAGTTTCCGCCTAATGTTCCCTAGGTGCTCCAGAATGCGTACCCGTAATGGTCGGCTGGTACGCCCTACATACTGGAGTCCACAGGGGCAATTTAGTAGATAGACTATGAATTCAGATTTACAGTTGATGAAATTTGAAATTTTGAACTGTTCTCCTGTTGCTTTAGAGCTAAACTGAATTTTCTCTTTTGTTCCCTGTTTGCAGGCTTTACAGGTGTTACATCTGTGGAAACCTTTTACTTTCTGTAACCAATTTAAGTCCTGGCCTGTTGTCCTACTTTCTGGCCGGAAGAGGCTTGGTGCTAACCTCCTTTTAATATTATCCGCCCTCTTATAGATAACCTTGGGTTTCTCTGGGAGGTATTCTTTCAAGGTGGGGTCTCCCTGTAGCAGATGCCAGTGTTTATTCAGGATCTTTTGTATGCTCCCTGCATCTTGGCTATATTGTGTTAGGAAAGCAATATTAAACTCCTCTCTAGGTTTTGGTGGATTGGTTTTTAAAATGTCGCTGCGTTTAAGCTTCCCTACTTCTATTATTGCTGTATCCATTTTTTCATTATCATAATTCTTTGCAATGAATCGGTTCTTCAGAATATTGGATTGTTCCCTATAAACATGATCATCGCTAAAGTTTCTCCTGATTCTGCGAAACTGTCCTGGGGGTATGTTTTTCAGCCATTTCTTATGGTGGCAGCTAGTGTTAAGCAGGTAATTATTGCAGTCAACTGTTTTGAAGAAAGTTTTAGTCTTCAGTCTATTATCTTCTATGTAAATTGTTAGATCTAAAAAGTCTACCGAATTATTCCCTATGCATGTTGTGAAAGCTAGGTTCCTCTCATTATTGTTAATGTAATTCAGAAAGTGATTTAAGGTTTCATTGTTGCCTCTCCAGATAAAAAACACATCATCGATGTATCTCCGCCATAGCACAAGATCCGCACTGAATTCATGTTCCAACCAGATGGTATCGGTCTCCCAACTGTCCATGAACAAGTTGGCATAACTCGGTGCGAATTTTGTACCCATGGCTGTTCCGCACTTTTGTAAAAAATATGTTCCATCAAAATTTAAAAGGTTGTGTTTAAGAATAAAATTAATACTTTCTAAAATAAAGCGTCTTTGTTCTATGTGAACGGTGGCATCATTTATTAGCGTCCGTTCGATGGCTTTAATTCCATCATCATGTTTTATGGACGTGTATAATGAAGTCACATCGCAGGTGCGCATTTTATAGCCTTCTTGCCAATCTATCTGTTCTAATATATTTAGAATTTGCGTGGTGTCTCTGAGATAGGACCGCATCTCCGCAACGTATGGCTGCAGAAATAGATCTATGTACTCCGACAGTCGAGACGTGAGCGAGCCTATCCCAGAGATAATGGGTCTACCTGGTGGTGCTTTAATGTCCTTATGGATTTTGGGCAGAAATTAGAATATTGGCATAACCGGGAATTTCACATTTAGATAATCATATTCTTTTTCATTCGGGACTCCTGTTGAGCTGCCCCTGTCTAGCAGAGTTTGGAATTCTACACAGAATTCTCTGTGGGGATTAGTCTTCAGACGTGCATAGGTGATGTCATCCGACAGTATCCTCTCTGCTTCACCCTTGTAGTATTCCGTGTCCATAATGACTACCCCCCCCCCCCTTTATCTGCTTGTTTGAATGTAATAGCCTTTTCTTTCTCTAAGTTTTGCAATGCGATTTTTTCTTTCAAGGTTAGATTGTTCTTAGTTATCTTAGTAGCACCAGAGGTTAGTCTATCAAAGTCCTCCTGGATTTTCTGATGGAAGACTTCTAAGTTATGGCCTTTCGCCCAGCTTGGATAGAATTTGGATTTATTTTTTAGGTTTGAATGCTTGAACTCATCCATCTCTATATTCGCGTTAGCATTATTGTTCACTACCTCCCTTGTTTGTGCATCTTTTGAAATAAAGAATTTTTTAAGGGTTAACTGTCTAATGTATTTGTGCGCGTCTATATACAGATTGAAACTGTTCGCCTTGGCAACTGGTGCGAAGTTCAGCCCCTTTTTTATTAGGTTACATTCATCTACATTTAATTCTTTTTTGCTCAGATTAAATATATTGTTCAAATCGCTGCTCTTTTTCTGTGTCCTTCTTCCTCCCCGCTTTCCTCGTGGGGCCTTTTTCTGAGTTTTGTGTTTGGGGTTTCTTTTTCTTTCTGGTTTTCTGACACTAGGAAGCGATTCTGAGTAACTAGGGGTGGTGCTTTGAGTGATTGGGCCTGTTCTAAAAAATGCCCTGCGTGTGGTCGGGGTGATCTTTGCTCTCTCACATGACTCTGTTCTCTATCCTGTCTTTCTCTATATGTGGTCCTCTGTTCCCTATGGGGGGATTTGTGTTCTCTTCCTTGGCTATGTTCCCTATGATGTTTACGGGGTGACCGGTAGTGTCTCCTTTGACTCTCTTCTCTCTCATAACGTCTCTCTCTATATTCCCGATTTGACCCATGATATTTATAAGGTGATCTACGATCCCTATCCCTGCTACGTTCTCTCTCATACCTGTTATCTCTACGTTCTAGTGGTGATCTAGCTCTGTAGTTGTATGCGGGTGGCTTGGCTCTATGATGGCTTTCCTGATAATCTTTGGAATAGTACTTGTGTCTCTGCCAGTTTTCCTCACGGTCTCTATCTTGTTTATTTGCCTCTTCCCTTTTGTGACTGACTGCGTCCTCGGTACTGTGAGTTTTTATTTCTTTATTCTCTCCAGGAGTTTCTAGATCACCAACTTCCCGCCCTCTTGGTGGTATGTGTCTAGCCTCTGTATTGAATGATACATTTTTAGTGTTATCAAATTTGGAATAGGTCCTATGTTTGTCTATTTTGGTTGGATAGCTCGATATGTTGGTTCTTAAAGTTTTGTTGCTATCTTCTCTACTCCTATATTCAAACATTTTCCTATCCTTTGGGGTGGTAGGTGGGACTAGTGTGACCCTTTGCCATTTGGGGTTGGACCCTACTAAGTAGTCTTCCTCATCTCGTCTAAATTTCTTATTTTTAGACTCTATCAGATTTCTTTCTATAGCATCTATTTCATCAGCTAGTTTTTGGTCTCTATTTAGGAAGGTGGGGTTGTCTGTGGAAATTTCTAATCTCTTCTGAATTAAAGTAACTTCTCGATCAATTTCTATCAAGGTCTTTGTATGATGTTTAATGATTAGTTTCATTAGACTGAATGAACACGCATCCATAGTTTCTTCCCATTGGACATTATATTCTATGTCTGCTAATTCAAAGGAGGATTTTTTATCAAATCGTAAACCCCTAGGTATACGTTTGATGTCTAAGTATTTCTCTAAATAGACTTTATCCCAGACCTTTTTGGTCTCTTTCTTAAGTAAATTCTCAAGTTTGTCAAACTCGTTATTTATTGTTTCTACATCTCCCATCTCCGCTGACTCAATTTCTCTCATTTTGTTCTATATGTTGTTACTTCTGAAAATTCTTTTTGTAAAAACACTCTCTTTAATTTCGACTGGGTTTTCCATCTCTATGGTTTCTTCTTCCATATTAGGAGCTTTTTGGGGTGCTGCCACCAGGATGGGATTAGAAAAGGCTCAGTGGTTGTTTGAACTGGGGCGCTCCCTGGAATGTGTGGCTAAAAAATGCTACAACACCTTTGATATATTAAAATATGTAGAAAAATAAAAAATTGTGTTTTGTGGTGTAAAAGAGTATAAAAATATATACTGGCCCTTCTGATGATTTTTGGTTGCTGCTTGACCTTGAAGAAGGGAACCCCGTGTCCTTCTTAACGTGGCAATGGGAGTGTGAAGACGGTCAGCGCAAAACTCATGGACCTCACGATGTTGATGGAACAGGATGAAGTTGAATAAAAATGGAATAAAACACAGTATTAGTGTCACATATGTGGGGGATGGGGGTGGGTGGGGGGGAATGGAGGAAGGGGTGATGGTGGAATTCCACTAAATAAACAATAAATGAAACATAAACATATAGTTTCAGTGACTCACACGGGCTTGTGTGAGACTTCGCCCTCAACGCAGACTGTATTGGGTAAATGCAGACTCCTATGGTGGAGTCCCAATAAACATAAAACTCACACGGCCTAATGTGAGTTCTTGCCCTCAGAGGGTGATGTCAGCCTGTATAGGTGGTGTGAAGTCGTCTCAGCAAAATATCCCCCAATAGGTATAGTGTGTGAGTGTCTCCTCTCCCCGTTGGCCAAAAGACCAAGAAAATGTGTGCAAACCAGGGTTAGCAGTATAACAGGTCTTTATTTGGTAACAGTTTGAGACATGAGCATAAACAAGCATACACGTTGAAAAAGCATATAAAAATATAAATATAGCAAGGTGAATAAACAAAAAGCACACTCACACTGAATTGTAACTTCTTTTGCCCAGCGTCGGCCGCGTGGTTTGATCCCGCAAGATCTCCTCCTCTGTTGTTGCTCTCACTGGCGCGTCCGGCAGTGGAACCGGAAGAGAGGATCTATACCGGATGTCCTGCGGTCGGCTGGGTCCCTCTCTCAATGAGCTCCGGCAGGGAACAACGCGTTTCGCAGTAAGCTTCGTCAGGTTCCTGCCGGATGCTCATTGTGTGCAGTCTATATAGGCGCCCCGATTTAATTAATTAGTAAAACACCTGGCTTTCATTAAAAGTTGTCCACTTCCAATAGACTAATGTAATGTCAATGTAAATCGAACCGATCATAGCCCTTGGATACAGGGACAATATACTTGTTATTGTAAACATTTCTCTAGTGTCAATATATTAAAATCAAACATTGTTTTAATAAATATTTTAAAATGTTTAAAAAACGTTTTAAAAAACAAACATCAGTTCGCAGTGTGAAACATTATATTGTGGTGAGTATCATCAATAATCTTAAGCCTATGGACCTTTGCGGGCTCACACAGCCTATAATAGTGGTTCTATGCCAGAGAGCTGTATCACTTAAACCATTATGCTGTCAGTGAACTTTTCTCCATTTGTTGTACAATGGTGCCATCATGTGGCTGAGTTTGGAAACTACATAGACATAGTTCTTCTCTCATGGTGACTCATGTTAGTAACAGAATGCTATTGGGATGTGGGCAGTGTAATAACCCAAATATATTAGAGATCTAAAAAATATTACAGATTTTTAGGGAACTTGAACATTAATAGCTGTTTGGACAAAAATAGATTAAACTTCAATACAGTTTGTAAAGGTGATCTTGTACAATGGTGCCATAATTTGGCTTAGTTTGGAAATTACAAAGACATAGTTATTCCCTAATGGTGACTAATGTTAGTAACAGGATGCTGTAGGACTGTGGGCACTGTAGCCACCCAAATTTATACACATTTAGACAAATATAAAACAATTCTAAAATAACTAGAAAAACTAAAAAATATAGATTTTAGGGAACTCGAACATTAATAACTAGTTGGACAAAAATAGATATTATTTCAATACAATTTATAAAAATGATATTGTTCATTAGTTGCCACGGTGGTATGCGTCAATTTGGTCTTCAAGGACTGGTTCGTGGTGGATTCATATTTAAGACGTGAACTCCTATTCAAAATTGTAGGGGAAAAAATGGGATTTGGGGATTGAAAACGGATCAGTGTGTGTTTAAAGGAAAGCTGCAATGTCTATCTCTACATTGAGGCCTATGGGGGCCAAGCTTTTCAATTTATAAATCCAAAAAGTTTCTTTTCTTGATAAAGTTGTCAGTCTGTCTCCACCCCTCCAATGTGGTGGGACTACCTCAATGCCCCTAAATTCAAGGCCAGATGGATCTCCTTGGTGGTGTAGTGCAAAATGTTTTGATACACTATGTGTCATAAGTTTCCGCCTAATGTTCCCTAGGTGCTCCAGAATGCGCACCCGTAATGGTCGGCTGGTACGCCCTACATACTGGAGTCCACAGGGGCAATTTAGTAGATAGACTATGAATTCAGATTTACAGTTGATGAAATTTGAAATTTTGAACTGTTCTCCTGTTGCTTTAGAGCTAAACTGAATTTTCTCTTTTGTTCCCTGTTTGCAGGCTTTACAGGTGTTACATCTGTGGAAACCTTTTACTTTCTGTAACCAATTTAAGTCCTGGCCTGTTGTCCTACTTTCTGGCCGGAAGAGGCTTGGTGCTAACCTCCTTTTAATATTATCCGCCCTCTTATAGATAACCTTGGGTTTCTCTGGGAGGTATTCTTTCAAGGTGGGGTCTCCCTGTAGCAGATGCCAGTGTTTATTCAGGATCTTTTGTATGCTCCCTGCATCTTGGCTATATTGTGTTAGGAAAGCAATATTAAACTCCTCTCTAGGTTTTGGTGGATTGGTTTTTAAAATGTCGCTGCGTTTAAGCTTCCCTACATCTATTATTGCTGTATCCATTTTTTCATTATCATAATTCTTTGCAATGAATCGGTTCTTCAGAATATTGGATTGTTCCCTATAAACATGATCATCGCTAAAGTTTCTCCTGATTCTGCGAAACTGTCCTGGGGGTATGTTTTTCAGCCATTTCTTATGGTGGCAGCTAGTGTTAAGCAGGTAATTATTGCAGTCAACTGTTTTGAAGAAAGTTTTAGTCTTCAGTCTATTATCTTCTATGTAAATTGTTAGATCTAAAAAGTCTACCGAATTATTCCCTATGCATGTTGTGAAAGCTAGGTTCCTCTCATTATTGTTAATGTAATTCAGAAAGTGATTTAAGGTTTCATTGTTGCCTCTCCAGATAAAAAACACATCATCGATGTATCTCCGCCATAGCACAAGATCCGCACTGAATTCATGTTCCGACCAGATGGTATCGGTCTCCCAACTGTCCATGAACAAGTTGGCATAACTCGGTGCGAATTTTGTACCCATGGCTGTTCCGCACTTTTGTAAAAAATATGTTCCATCAAAATTTAAAAGGTTGTGTTTAAGAATAAAATTAATACTTTCTAAAATAAAGCGTCTTTGTTCTATGTGAACGGTGGCATCATTTATTAGCGTCCGTTCGATGGCTTTAATTCCATCATCATGTTTTATGGACGTGTATAATGAAGTCACATCACAGGTGCGCATTTTATAGCCTTCTTGCCAATCTATCTGTTCTAATATATTTAGAATTTGCGTGGTGTCTCTGAGATAGGACCGCATCTCCACAACGTATGGCTGCAGAAATAGATCTATGTACTCCGACAGTCGAGACGTGAGCGAGCCTATCCCAGAGATAATGGGTCTACCTGGTGGTGCTTTAATGTCCTTATGGATTTTGGGCAGAAAATAGAATATTGGCATAACCGGGAATTTCACATTTAGATAATCATATTCTTTTTCATTCAGGACTCCTGTTGAGCTGCCCCTGTCTAGCAGAGTTTGGAATTCTACACAGAATTCTCTGTGGGGATTAGTCTTCAGACGTGCATAGGTGATGTCATCCGACAGTATCCTCTCTGCTTCACCCTTGTAGTATTCCGTGTCCATAATGACTACCCCCCCCCCCTTTATCTGCTTGTTTGAATGTAATAGCCTTTTCTTTCTCTAAGTTTTGCAATGCGATTTTTTCTTTCAAGGTTAGATTGTTCTTAGTTATCTTAGTAGCACCAGAGGTTAGTCTATCAAAGTCCTCCTGGATTTTCTGATGGAAGACTTCTAAGTTATGGCCTTTCGCCCAGCTTGGATAGAATTTGGATTTATTTTTTAGGTTTGAATGCTTGAACTCATCCATCTCTATATTCGCGTTAGCATTATTGTTCACTACCTCCCTTGTTTGTGCATCTTTTGAAATAAAGAATTTTTTAAGGGTTAACTGTCTAATGTATTTGTGCGCGTCTATATACAGATTGAAACTGTTCGCCTTGGCAACTGGTGCGAAGTTCAGCCCCTTTTTTATTAGGTTACATTCATCTACATTTAATTCTTTTTTGCTCAGATTAAATATATTGTTCAAATCGCTGCTCTTTTTCTGTGTCCTTCTTCCTCCCCGCTTTCCTCGTGGGGCCTTTTTCTGAGTTTTGTGTTTGGGGTTTCTTTTTCTTTCTGGTTTTCTGACACTAGGAAGCGATTCTGAGTAACTAGGGGTGGTGCTTTGAGTGATTGGGCCTGTTCTAAAAAATGCCCTGCGTGTGGTCGGGGTGATCTTTGCTCTCTCACATGACTCTGTTCTCTATCCTGTCTTTCTCTATATGTGGTCCTCTGTTCCCTATGGGGGGATTTGTGTTCTCTTCCTTGGCTATGTTCCCTATGATGTTTACGGGGTGACCGGTAGTGTCTCCTTTGACTCTCTTCTCTCTCATAACGTCTCTCTCTATATTCCCGATTTGACCCATGATATTTATAAGGTGATCTACGATCCCTATCCCTGCTACGTTCTCTCTCATACCTGTTATCTCTACGTTCTAGTGGTGATCTAGCTCTGTAGTTGTATGCGGGTGGCTTGGCTCTATGATGGCTTTCCTGATAATCTTTGGAATAGTACTTGTGTCTCTGCCAGTTTTCCTCACGGTCTCTATCTTGTTTATTTGCCTCTTCCCTTTTGTGACTGACTGCGTCCTCGGTACTGTGAGTTTTTATTTCTTTATTCTCTCCAGGAGTTTCTAGATCACCAACTTCCCGCCCTCTTGGTGGTATGTGTCTAGCCTCTGTATTGAATGATACATTTTTAGTGTTATCAAATTTGGAATAGGTCCTATGTTTGTCTATTTTGGTTGGATAGCTCGATATGTTGGTTCTTAAAGTTTTGTTGCTATCTTCTCTACTCCTATATTCAAACATTTTCCTATCCTTTGGGGTGGTAGGTGGGACTAGTGTGACCCTTTGCCATTTGGGGTTGGACCCTACTAAGTAGTCTTCCTCATCTCGTCTAAATTTCTTATTTTTAGACTCTATCAGATTTCTTTCTATAGCATCTATTTCATCAGCTAGTTTTTGGTCTCTATTTAGGAAGGTGGGGTTGTCTGTGGAAATTTCTAATCTCTTCTGAATTAAAGTAACTTCTCGATCAATTTCTATCAAGGTCTTTGTATGATGTTTAATGATTAGTTTCATTAGACTGAATGAACACGCATCCATAGTTTCTTCCCATTGGACATTATATTCTATGTCTGCTAATTCAAAGGAGGATTTTTTATCAAATCGTAAACCCCTAGGTATACGTTTGATGTCTAAGTATTTCTCTAAATAGACTTTATCCCAGACCTTTTTGGTCTCTTTCTTAAGTAAATTCTCAAGTTTGTCAAACTCGTTATTTATTGTTTCTACATCTCCCATCTCCGCTGACTCAATTTCTCTCATTTTGTTCTATATGTTGTTACTTCTGAAAATTCTTTTTGTAAAAACACTCTCTTTAATTTCGACTGGGTTTTCCATCTCTATGGTTTCTTCTTCCATATTAGGAGCTTTTTGGGGTGCTGCCACCAGGATGGGATTAGAAAAGGCTCAGTGGTTGTTTGAACTGGGGCGCTCCCTGGAATGTGTGGCTAAAAAATGCTACAACACCTTTGATATATTAAAATATGTAGAAAAATAAAAAATTGTGTTTTGTGGTGTAAAAGAGTATAAAAATATATACTGGCCCTTTTGATGATTTTTGGTTGCTGCTTGACCTTGAAGAAGGGAACCCCGTGTCCTTCTTAACGTGGCAATGGGAGTGTGAAGACGGTCAGCGCAAAACTCATGGACCTCACGATGTTGATGGAACAGGATGAAGTTGAATAAAAATGGAATAAAACACAGTATTAGTGTCACATATGTGGGGGATGGGGGGGGGTGGGGGGGGGGTGGGGGGGAATGGAGGAAGGGGTGATGGTGGAATTCCACTAAATAAACAATAAATGAAACATAAACATATAGTTTCAGTGACTCACACGGGCTTGTGTGAGACTTCGCCCTCAACGCAGACTGTATTGGGTAAATGCAGACTCCTATGGTGGAGTCCCAATAAACATAAAACTCACACGGCCTAATGTGAATTCTTGCCCTCAGAGGGTGATGTCAGCCTGTATAGGTGGTGTGAAGTCGTCTCAGCAAAATATCCCCCAATAGGTATAGTGTGTGAGTGTCTCCTCTCCCCGTTGGCCAAAAGACCAAGAAAATGTGTGCAAACCAGGGTTAGCAGTATAACAGGTCTTTATTTGGTAACAGTTTGAGACATGAGCATAAACAAGCATACACGTTGAAAAAGCATATAAAAATATAAATATAGCAAGGTGAATAAACAAAAAGCACACTCACACTGAATTGTAACTTCTTTTGCCCAGCGTCGGCCGCGTGGTTTGATCCCGCAAGATCTCCTCCTCTGTTGTTGCTCTCACTGGCGCGTCCGGCAGTGGAACCGGAAGAGAGGATCTATACCGGATGTCCTGCGGTCGGCTGGGTCCCTCTCTCAATGAGCTCCGGCAGGGAACAACGCGTTTCGCAGTAAGCTTCGTCAGGTTCCTGCCGGATGCTCATTGTGTGCAGTCTATATAGGCGCCCCGATTTAATTAATTAGTAAAACACCTGGCTTTCATTAAAAGTTGTCCACTTCCAATAGACTAATGTAATGTCAATGTAAATCGAACCGATCATAGCCCTTGGATACAGGGACAATATACTTGTTATTGTAAACATTTCTCTAGTGTCAATATATTAAAATCAAACATTGTTTTAATAAATATTTTAAAATGTTTAAAAAACGTTTTAAAAAACAAACATCAGTTCGCAGTGTGAAACATTATATTGTGGTGAGTATCATCAATAATCTTAAGCCTATGGACCTTTGCGGGCTCACACAGCCTATAATAGTGGTTCTATGCCAGAGAGCTGTATCACTTAAACCATTATGCTGTCAGTGAACTTTTCTCCATTTGTTGTACAATGGTGCCATCATGTGGCTGAGTTTGGAAACTACATAGACATAGTTCTTCTCTCATGGTGACTCATGTTAGTAACAGAATGCTATTGGGATGTGGGCAGTGTAATAACCCAAATATATTAGAGATCTAAAAAATATTACAGATTTTTAGGGAACTTGAACATTAATAGCTGTTTGGACAAAAATAGATTAAACTTCAATACAGTTTGTAAAGGTGATCTTGTACAATGGTGCCATAATTTGGCTTAGTTTGGAAATTACAAAGACATAGTTATTCCCTAATGGTGACTAATGTTAGTAACAGGATGCTGTAGGACTGTGGGCACTGTAGCCATCCAAATTTATACACATTTAGACAAATATAAAACAATTCTAAAATAACTAGAAAAACTAAAAAATATAGATTTTAGGGAACTCGAACATTAATAACTAGTTGGACAAAAATAGATATTATTTCAATACAATTTATAAAAATGATATTGTTCATTAGTTGCCACGGTGGTATGCGTCAATTTGGTCTTCAAGGACTGGTTCGTGGTGGATTCATATTTAAGACGTGAACTCCTATTCAAAATTGTAGGGGAAAAAATGGGATTTGGGGATTGAAAACGGATCAGTGTGTGTTTAAAGGAAAGCTGCAATGTCTATCTCTACATTGAGGCCTATGGGGGCCAAGCTTTTCAATTTATAAATCCAAAAAGTTTCTTTTCTTGATAAAGTTGTCAGTCTGTCTCCACCCCTCCAATGTGGTGGGACTACCTCAATGCCCCTAAATTCAAGGCCAGATGGATCTCCTTGGTGGTGTAGTGCAAAATGTTTTGATACACTATGTGTCATAAGTTTCCGCCTAATGTTCCCTAGGTGCTCCAGAATGCGTACCCGTAATGGTCGGCTGGTACGCCCTACATACTGGAGTCCACAGGGGCAATTTAGTAGATAGACTATGAATTCAGATTTACAGTTGATGAAATTTGAAATTTTGAACTGTTCTCCTGTTGCTTTAGAGCTAAACTGAATTTTCTCTTTTGTTCCCTGTTTGCAGGCTTTACAGGTGTTACATCTGTGGAAACCTTTTACTTTCTGTAACCAATTTAAGTCCTGGCCTGTTGTCCTACTTTCTGGCCGGAAGAGGCTTGGTGCTAACCTCCTTTTAATATTATCCGCCCTCTTATAGATAACCTTGGGTTTCTCTGGGAGGTATTCTTTCAAGGTGGGGTCTCCCTGTAGCAGATGCCAGTGTTTATTCAGGATCTTTTGTATGCTCCCTGCATCTTGGCTATATTGTGTTAGGAAAGCAATATTAAACTCCTCTCTAGGTTTTGGTGGATTGGTTTTTAAAATGTCGCTGCGTTTAAGCTTCCCTACATCTATTATTGCTGTATCCATTTTTTCATTATCATAATTCTTTGCAATGAATCGGTTCTTCAGAATATTGGATTGTTCCCTATAAACATGATCATCGCTACAGTTTCTCCTGATTCTGCGAAACTGTCCTGGGGGTATGTTTTTCAGCCATTTCTTATGGTGGCAGCTAGTGTTAAGCAGGTAATTATTGCAGTCAACTGTTTTGAAGAAAGTTTTAGTCTTCAGTCTATTATCTTCTATGTAAATTGTTAGATCTAAAAAGTCTACCGAATTATTCCCTATGCATGTTGTGAAAGCTAGGTTCCTCTCATTATTGTTAATGTAATTCAGAAAGTGATTTAAGGTTTCATTGTTGCCTCTCCAGATAAAAAACACATCATCGATGTATCTCCGCCATAGCACAAGATCCGCACTGAATTCATGTTCCGACCAGATGGTATCGGTCTCCCAACTGTCCATGAACAAGTTGGCATAACTCGGTGCGAATTTTGTACCCATGGCTGTTCCGCACTTTTGTAAAAAATATGTTCCATCAAAATTTAAAAGGTTGTGTTTAAGAATAAAATTAATACTTTCTAAAATAAAGCGTCTTTGTTCTATGTGAACGGTGGCATCATTTATTAGCGTCCGTTCGATGGCTTTAATTCCATCATCATGTTTTATGGACGTGTATAATGAAGTCACATCACAGGTGCGCATTTTATAGCCTTCTTGCCAATCTATCTGTTCTAATATATTTAGAATTTGCGTGGTGTCTCTGAGATAGGACCGCATCTCCACAACGTATGGCTGCAGAAATAGATCTATGTACTCCGACAGTCGAGACGTGAGCGAGCCTATCCCAGAGATAATGGGTCTACCTGGTGGTGCTTTAATGTCCTTATGGATTTTGGGCAGAAAATAGAATATTGGCATAACCGGGAATTTCACATTTAGATAATCATATTCTTTTTCATTCAGGACTCCTGTTGAGCTGCCCCTGTCTAGCAGAGTTTGGAATTCTACACAGAATTCTCTGTGGGGATTAGTCTTCAGACGTGCATAGGTGATGTCATCCGACAGTATCCTCTCTGCTTCACCCTTGTAGTATTCCGTGTCCATAATGACTACCCCCCCCCCCTTTATCTGCTTGTTTGAATGTAATAGCCTTTTCTTTCTCTAAGTTTTGCAATGCGATTTTTTCTTTCAAGGTTAGATTGTTCTTAGTTATCTTAGTAGCACCAGAGGTTAGTCTATCAAAGTCCTCCTGGATTTTCTGATGGAAGACTTCTAAGTTATGGCCTTTCGCCCAGCTTGGATAGAATTTGGATTTATTTTTTAGGTTTGAATGCTTGAACTCATCCATCTCTATATTCGCGTTAGCATTATTGTTCACTACCTCCCTTGTTTGTGCATCTTTTGAAATAAAGAATTTTTTAAGGGTTAACTGTCTAATGTATTTGTGCGCGTCTATATACAGATTGAAACTGTTCGCCTTGGCAACTGGTGCGAAGTTCAGCCCCTTTTTTATTAGGTTACATTCATCTACATTTAATTCTTTTTTGCTCAGATTAAATATATTGTTCAAATCGCTGCTCTTTTTCTGTGTCCTTCTTCCTCCCCGCTTTCCTCGTGGGGCCTTTTTCTGAGTTTTGTGTTTGGGGTTTCTTTTTCTTTCTGGTTTTCTGACACTAGGAAGCGATTCTGAGTAACTAGGGGTGGTGCTTTGAGTGATTGGGCCTGTTCTAAAAAATGCCCTGCGTGTGGTCGGGGTGATCTTTGCTCTCTCACATGACTCTGTTCTCTATCCTGTCTTTCTCTATATGTGGTCCTCTGTTCCCTATGGGGGGATTTGTGTTCTCTTCCTTGGCTATGTTCCCTATGATGTTTACGGGGTGACCGGTAGTGTCTCCTTTGACTCTCTTCTCTCTCATAACGTCTCTCTCTATATTCCCGATTTGACCCATGATATTTATAAGGTGATCTACGATCCCTATCCCTGCTACGTTCTCTCTCATACCTGTTATCTCTACGTTCTAGTGGTGATCTAGCTCTGTAGTTGTATGCGGGTGGCTTGGCTCTATGATGGCTTTCCTGATAATCTTTGGAATAGTACTTGTGTCTCTGCCAGTTTTCCTCCCGGTCTCTATCTTGTTTATTTGCCTCTTCCCTTTTGTGACTGACGGCGTCCTCGGTACTGTGAGTTTTTATTTCTTTATTCTCTCCAGGAGTTTCTAGATCACCAACTTCCCGCCCTCTTGGTGGTATGTGTCTAGCCTCTGTATTGAATGATACATTTTTAGTGTTATCAAATTTGGAATAGGTCCTATGTTTGTCTATTTTGGTTGGATAGCTCGATATGTTGGTTCTTAAAGTTTTGTTGCTATCTTCTCTACTCCTATATTCAAACATTTTCCTATCCTTTGGGGTGGTAGGTGGGACTAGTGTGACCCTTTGCCATTTGGGGTTGGACCCTACTAAGTAGTCTTCCTCATCTCGTCTAAATTTCTTATTTTTAGACTCTATCAGATTTCTTTCTATAGCATCTATTTCATCAGCTAGTTTTTGGTCTCTATTTAGGAAGGTGGGGTTGTCTGTGGAAATTTCTAATCTCTTCTGAATTAAAGTAACTTCTCGATCAATTTCTATCAAGGTCTTTGTATGATGTTTAATGATTAGTTTCATTAGACTGAATGAACACGCATCCATAGTTTCTTCCCATTGGACATTATATTCTATGTCTGCTAATTCAAAGGAGGATTTTTTATCAAATCGTAAACCCCTAGGTATACGTTTGATGTCTAAGTATTTCTCTAAATAGACTTTATCCCAGACCTTTTTGGTCTCTTTCTTAAGTAAATTCTCAAGTTTGTCAAACTCGTTATTTATTGTTTCTACATCTCCCATCTCCGCTGACTCAATTTCTCTCATTTTGTTCTATATGTTGTTACTTCTGAAAATTCTTTTTGTAAAAACACTCTCTTTAATTTCGACTGGGTTTTCCATCTCTATGGTTTCTTCTTCCATATTAGGAGCTTTTTGGGGTGCTGCCACCAGGATGGGATTAGAAAAGGCTCAGTGGTTGTTTGAACTGGGGCGCTCCCTGGAATGTGTGGCTAAAAAATGCTACAACACCTTTGATATATTAAAATATGTAGAAAAATAAAAAATTGTGTTTTGTGGTGTAAAAGAGTATAAAAATATATACTGGCCCTTTTGATGATTTTTGGTTGCTGCTTGACCTTGAAGAAGGGAACCCCGTGTCCTTCTTAACGTGGCAATGGGAGTGTGAAGACGGTCAGCGCAAAACTCATGGACCTCACGATGTTGATGGAACAGGATGAAGTTGAATAAAAATGGAATAAAACACAGTATTAGTGTCACATATGTGGGGGATGGGGGTGGGTGGGGGGGAATGGAGGAAGGGGTGATGGTGGAATTCCACTAAATAAACAATAAATGAAACATAAACATATAGTTTCAGTGACTCACACGGGCTTGTGTGAGACTTCGCCCTCAACGCAGACTGTATTGGGTAAATGCAGACTCCTATGGTGGAGTCCCAATAAACATAAAACTCACACGGCCTAATGTGAGTTCTTGCCCTCAGAGGGTGATGTCAGCCTGTATAGGTGGTGTGAAGTCGTCTCAGCAAAATATCCCCCAATAGGTATAGTGTGTGAGTGTCTCCTCTCCCCGTTGGCCAAAAGACCAAGAAAATGTGTGCAAACCAGGGTTAGCAGTATAACAGGTCTTTATTTGGTAACAGTTTGAGACATGAGCATAAACAAGTATACACGTTGAAAAAGCATATAAAAATATAAATATAGCAAGGTGAATAAACAAAAAGCACACTCACACTGAATTGTAACTTCTTTTGCCCAGCGTCGGCCGCGTGGTTTGATCCCGCAAGATCTCCTCCTCTGTTGTTGCTCTCACTGGCGCGTCCGGCAGTGGAACCGGAAGAGAGGATCTATACCGGATGTCCTGCGGTCGGCTGGGTCCCTCTCTCAATGAGCTCCGGCAGGGAACAACGCGTTTCGCAGTAAGCTTCGTCAGGTTCCTGCCGGATGCTCATTGTGTGCAGTCTATATAGGCGCCCCGATTTAATTAATTAGTAAAACACCTGGCTTTCATTAAAAGTTGTCCACTTCCAATAGACTAATGTAATGTCAATGTAAATCGAACCGATCATAGCCCTTGGATACAGGGACAATATACTTGTTATTGTAAACATTTCTCTAGTGTCAATATATTAAAATCAAACATTGTTTTAATAAATATTTTAAAATGTTTAAAAAACGTTTTACAAAACAAACATCAATTCGCAGTGTGAAACATTATATTGTGGTGAGTATCATCAATAATCTTAAGCCTATGGACCTTTGCGGGCTCACACAGCCTGTTATAGTGGTTCTATGCCAGAGAGCTGTATCACTTAAACCATTATGCTGTCAGTGAACTTTTCTCCATTTGTTGTACAATGGTGCCATCATGTGGCTGAGTTTGGAAACTACATAGACATAGTTCTTCTCTCATGGTGACTCATGTTAGTAACAGAATGCTATTGGGATGTGGGCAGTGTAATAACCCAAATATATTAGAGATCTAAAAAATATTACAGATTTTTAGGGAACTTGAACATTAATAGCTGTTTGGACAAAAATAGATTAAACTTCAATACAGTTTGTAAAGGTGATCTTGTACAATGGTGCCATAATTTGGCTTAGTTTGGAAATTACAAAGACATAGTTATTCCCTAATGGTGACTAATGTTAGTAACAGGATGCTGTAGGACTGTGGGCACTGTAGCCACCCAAATTTATACACATTTAGACAAATATAAAACAATTCTAAAATAACTAGAAAAACTAAAAAATATAGATTTTAGGGAACTCGAACATTAATAACTAGTTGGACAAAAATAGATATTATTTCAATACAATTTATAAAAATGATATTGTTCATTAGTTGCCACGGTGGTATGCGTCAATTTGGTCTTCAAGGACTGGTTCGTGGTGGATTCATATTTAAGACGTGAACTCCTATTCAAAATTGTAGGGGAAAAAATGGGATTTGGGGATTGAAAACGGATCAGTGTGTGTTTAAAGGAAAGCTGCAATGTCTATCTCTACATTGAGGCCTATGGGGGCCAAGCTTTTCAATTTATAAATCCAAAAAGTTTCTTTTCTTGATAAAGTTGTCAGTCTGTCTCCACCCCTCCAATGTGGTGGGACTACCTCAATGCCCCTAAATTCAAGGCCAGATGGATCTCCTTGGTGGTGTAGTGCAAAATGTTTTGATACACTATGTGTCATAAGTTTCCGCCTAATGTTCCCTAGGTGCTCCAGAATGCGTACCCGTAATGGTCGGCTGGTACGCCCTACATACTGGAGTCCACAGGGGCAATTTAGTAGATAGACTATGAATTCAGATTTACAGTTGATGAAATTTGAAATTTTGAACTGTTCTCCTGTTGCTTTAGAGCTAAACTGAATTTTCTCTTTTGTTCCCTGTTTGCAGGCTTTACAGGTGTTACATCTGTGGAAACCTTTTACTTTCTGTAACCAATTTAAGTCCTGGCCTGTTGTCCTACTTTCTGGCCGGAAGAGGCTTGGTGCTAACCTCCTTTTAATATTATCCGCCCTCTTATAGATAACCTTGGGTTTCTCTGGGAGGTATTCTTTCAAGGTGGGGTCTCCCTGTAGCAGATGCCAGTGTTTATTCAGGATCTTTTGTATGCTCCCTGCATCTTGGCTATATTGTGTTAGGAAAGCAATATTAAACTCCTCTCTAGGTTTTGGTGGATTGGTTTTTAAAATGTCGCTGCGTTTAAGCTTCCCTACATCTATTATTGCTGTATCCATTTTTTCATTATCATAATTCTTTGCAATGAATCGGTTCTTCAGAATATTGGATTGTTCCCTATAAACATGATCATCGCTAAAGTTTCTCCTGATTCTGCGAAACTGTCCTGGGGGTATGTTTTTCAGCCATTTCTTATGGTGGCAGCTACTGTAGTGTTAAGCAGGTAATTATTGCAGTCAACTGTTTTGAAGAAAGTTTTAGTCTTCAGTCTATTATCTTCTATGTAAATTGTTAGATCTAAAAAGTCTACCGAATTATTCCCTATGCATGTTGTGAAAGCTAGGTTCCTCTCATTATTGTTAATGTAATTCAGAAAGTGATTTAAGGTTTCATTGTTGCCTCTCCAGATAAAAAACACATCATCGATGTATCTCCGCCATAGCACAAGATCCGCACTGAATTCATGTTCCGACCAGATGGTATCGGTCTCCCAACTGTCCATGAACAAGTTGGCATAACTCGGTGCGAATTTTGTACCCATGGCTGTTCCGCACTTTTGTAAAAAATATGTTCCATCAAAATTTAAAAGGTTGTGTTTAAGAATAAAATTAATACTTTCTAAAATAAAGCGTCTTTGTTCTATGTGAACGGTGGCATCATTTATTAGCGTCCGTTCGATGGCTTTAATTCCATCATCATGTTTTATGGACGTGTATAATGAAGTCACATCACAGGTGCGCATTTTATAGCCTTCTTGCCAATCTATCTGTTCTAATATATTTAGAATTTGCGTGGTGTCTCTGAGATAGGACCGCATCTCCACAACGTATGGCTGCAGAAATAGATCTATGTACTCCGACAGTCGAGACGTGAGCGAGCCTATCCCAGAGATAATGGGTCTACCTGGTGGTGCTTTAATGTCCTTATGGATTTTGGGCAGAAAATAGAATATTGGCATAACCGGGAATTTCACATTTAGATAATCATATTCTTTTTCATTCAGGACTCCTGTTGAGCTGCCCCTGTCTAGCAGAGTTTGGAATTCTACACAGAATTCTCTGTGGGGATTAGTCTTCAGACGTGCATAGGTGATGTCATCCGACAGTATCCTCTCTGCTTCACCCTTGTAGTATTCCGTGTCCATAATGACTACCCCCCCCCCCTTTATCTGCTTGTTTGAATGTAATAGCCTTTTCTTTCTCTAAGTTTTGCAATGCGATTTTTTCTTTCAAGGTTAGATTGTTCTTAGTTATCTTAGTAGCACCAGAGGTTAGTCTATCAAAGTCCTCCTGGATTTTCTGATGGAAGACTTCTAAGTTATGGCCTTTCGCCCAGCTTGGATAGAATTTGGATTTATTTTTTAGGTTTGAATGCTTGAACTCATCCATCTCTATATTCGCGTTAGCATTATTGTTCACTACCTCCCTTGTTTGTGCATCTTTTGAAATAAAGAATTTTTTAAGGGTTAACTGTCTAATGTATTTGTGCGCGTCTATATACAGATTGAAACTGTTCGCCTTGGCAACTGGTGCGAAGTTCAGCCCCTTTTTTATTAGGTTACATTCATCTACATTTAATTCTTTTTTGCTCAGATTAAATATATTGTTCAAATCGCTGCTCTTTTTCTGTGTCCTTCTTCCTCCCCGCTTTCCTCGTGGGGCCTTTTTCTGAGTTTTGTGTTTGGGGTTTCTTTTTCTTTCTGGTTTTCTGACACTAGGAAGCGATTCTGAGTAACTAGGGGTGGTGCTTTGAGTGATTGGGCCTGTTCTAAAAAATGCCCTGCGTGTGGTCGGGGTGATCTTTGCTCTCTCACATGACTCTGTTCTCTATCCTGTCTTTCTCTATATGTGGTCCTCTGTTCCCTATGGGGGGATTTGTGTTCTCTTCCTTGGCTATGTTCCCTATGATGTTTACGGGGTGACCGGTAGTGTCTCCTTTGACTCTCTTCTCTCTCATAACGTCTCTCTCTATATTCCCGATTTGACCCATGATATTTATAAGGTGATCTACGATCCCTATCCCTGCTACGTTCTCTCTCATACCTGTTATCTCTACGTTCTAGTGGTGATCTAGCTCTGTAGTTGTATGCGGGTGGCTTGGCTCTATGATGGCTTTCCTGATAATCTTTGGAATAGTACTTGTGTCTCTGCCAGTTTTCCTCACGGTCTCTATCTTGTTTATTTGCCTCTTCCCTTTTGTGACTGACTGCGTCCTCGGTACTGTGAGTTTTTATTTCTTTATTCTCTCCAGGAGTTTCTAGATCACCAACTTCCCGCCCTCTTGGTGGTATGTGTCTAGCCTCTGTATTGAATGATACATTTTTAGTGTTATCAAATTTGGAATAGGTCCTATGTTTGTCTATTTTGGTTGGATAGCTCGATATGTTGGTTCTTAAAGTTTTGTTGCTATCTTCTCTACTCCTATATTCAAACATTTTCCTATCCTTTGGGGTGGTAGGTGGGACTAGTGTGACCCTTTGCCATTTGGGGTTGGACCCTACTAAGTAGTCTTCCTCATCTCGTCTAAATTTCTTATTTTTAGACTCTATCAGATTTCTTTCTATAGCATCTATTTCATCAGCTAGTTTTTGGTCTCTATTTAGGAAGGTGGGGTTGTCTGTGGAAATTTCTAATCTCTTCTGAATTAAAGTAACTTCTCGATCAATTTCTATCAAGGTCTTTGTATGATGTTTAATGATTAGTTTCATTAGACTGAATGAACACGCATCCATAGTTTCTTCCCATTGGACATTATATTCTATGTCTGCTAATTCAAAGGAGGATTTTTTATCAAATCGTAAACCCCTAGGTATACGTTTGATGTCTAAGTATTTCTCTAAATAGACTTTATCCCAGACCTTTTTGGTCTCTTTCTTAAGTAAATTCTCAAGTTTGTCAAACTCGTTATTTATTGTTTCTACATCTCCCATCTCCGCTGACTCAATTTCTCTCATTTTGTTCTATATGTTGTTACTTCTGAAAATTCTTTTTGTAAAAACACTCTCTTTAATTTCGACTGGGTTTTCCATCTCTATGGTTTCTTCTTCCATATTAGGAGCTTTTTGGGGTGCTGCCACCAGGATGGGATTAGAAAAGGCTCAGTGGTTGTTTGAACTGGGGCGCTCCCTGGAATGTGTGGCTAAAAAATGCTACAACACCTTTGATATATTAAAATATGTAGAAAAATAAAAAATTGTGTTTTGTGGTGTAAAAGAGTATAAAAATATATACTGGCCCTTTTGATGATTTTTGGTTGCTGCTTGACCTTGAAGAAGGGAACCCCGTGTCCTTCTTAACGTGGCAATGGGAGTGTGAAGACGGTCAGCGCAAAACTCATGGACCTCACGATGTTGATGGAACAGGATGAAGTTGAATAAAAATGGAATAAAACACAGTATTAGTGTCACATATGTGGGGGATGGGGGGGGATGGGGGGGGTGGGGGGGAATGGAGGAAGGGGTGATGGTGGAATTCCACTAAATAAACAATAAATGAAACATAAACATATAGTTTCAGTGACTCACACGGGCTTGTGTGAGACTTCGCCCTCAACGCAGACTGTATTGGGTAAATGCAGACTCCTATGGTGGAGTCCCAATAAACATAAAACTCACACGGCCTAATGTGAGTTCTTGCCCTCAGAGGGTGAGGTCAGCCTGTATACTGCACCGACACACTTTATTCGAGCAAATACCCGGTATGTACCTGGCAGATACCTGGAATGCGCCACTCCTCACCTCTAACAAGCCCCGTTGCGTTTGCCTTCCCAGCCTGGGTTCATGCCTGGCTGATGGGTGGCTGATCTGTTAAATGATAATGATTAGGATTTAATAGGCTGCAATGCTTCGCGTGTCTACCAGATGGCATAAATTCATGAATTGTAATGCAGTATATATATATATACTGTGCAGTATTGCAGCCAGCGGGAATAAAATGCTTCAATCCCTGCTTGGAAAATAACTCAATGCACTCGGGCAGAAAACAGTCACAAACCTCAATACACCCGGGTATACCCGAATTCGTGGGACTAGCCAAGCTCGAATAAAGTGTGTCGCCAGTGTAGGTGGTGTGAAGTCGTCTCAGCAAAATATCCCCCAATAGGTACAGTGTGTGAGTGTCTCCTCTCCCCGTTGGCCAAAAGACCAAGAAAATGTGTGCAAACCAGGGTTAGCAGTATAACAGGTCTTTATTTGGTAACAGTTTGAGACATGAGCATAAACAAGCATACACGTTGAAAAAGCATATAACAATATAAATATAGCAAGGTGAATAAACAAAAAGCACACTCACACTGAATTGTAACTTCTTTTGCCCAGCGTCGGCCGCGTGGTTTGATCCCGCAAGATCTCCTCCTCCGTTGTTGCTCTCACTGGCGCGTCCGGCAGTGGAACCGGAAGAGAGGATCTATACCGGATGTCCTGCGGTCAGCTGGGTCCCTCTCTCAATGAGCTCCGGCAGGGAACAACGCGTTTCGCAGTAAGCTTCGTCAGGTTCCTGCCGGATGCTCATTGTGTGCAGTCTATATAGGCGCCCCGATTTAATTAATTAGTAAAACACCTGGCTTTCATTAAAAGTTGTCCACTTCCAATAGACTAATGTAATGTCAATGTAAATCGAACCGATCATAGCCCTTGGATACAGGGACAATATACTTGTTATTGTAAACATTTCTCTAGTGTCAATATATTAAAATCAAACATTGTTTTAATAAATATTTTAAAATGTTTAAAAAACGTTTTAAAAAAAAAACATCAATTCGCAGTGTGAAACATTATATTGTGGTGAGTATCATCAATAATCTTAAACCTATGGACCTTTGCGGGCTCACACAGCCTGTTATAGTGGTTCTATGCCAGAGAGCTGTATCACTTAAACCATTATGCTGTCAGTGAACTTTTCTCCATTTGTTGTACAATGGTGCCATCATGTGGCTGAGTTTGGAAACTACATAGACATAGTTCTCTCATGGTGACTCATGTTAGTAACAGAATGCTATTGGGATGTGGGCAGTGTAATAACCCAAATATATTAGAGATCTAAAAAATATTACAGATTTTTAGGGAACTTGAACATTAATAGCTGTTTGGACAAAAATAGATTAAACTTCAATACAGTTTGTAAAGGTGATCTTGTACAATGGTGCCATAATTTGGCTTAGTTTGGAAATTACAAAGACATAGTTATTCCCTAATGGTGACTAATGTTAGTAACAGGATGCTGTAGGACTGTGGGCACTGTAGCCACCCAAATTTATACACATTTAGACAAATATAAAACAATTCTAAAATAACTAGAAAAACTAAAAAATATAGATTTTAGGGAACTCGAACATTAATAACTAGTTGGACAAAAATAGATATTATTTCAATACAATTTATAAAAATGATATTGTTCATTAGTTGCCACGGTGGTATGCGTCAATTTGGTCTTCAAGGACTGGTTCGTGGTGGATTCATATTTAAGACGTGAACTCCTATTCAAAATTGTAGGGGAAAAAATGGGATTTGGGGATTGAAAACGGATCAGTGTGTGTTTAAAGGAAAGCTGCAATGTCTATCTCTACATTGAGGCCTATGGGGGCCAAGCTTTTCAATTTATAAATCCAAAAAGTTTCTTTTCTTGATAAAGTTGTCAGTCTGTCTCCACCCCTCCAATGTGGTGGGACTACCTCAATGCCCCTAAATTCAAGGCCAGATGGATCTCCTTGGTGGTGTAGTGCAAAATGTTTTGATACACTATGTGTCATAAGTTTCCGCCTAATGTTCCCTAGGTGCTCCAGAATGCGCACCCGTAATGGTCGGCTGGTACGCCCTACATACTGGAGTCCACAGGGGCAATTTAGTAGATAGACTATGAATTCAGATTTACAGTTGATGAAATTTGAAATTTTGAACTGTTCTCCTGTTGCTTTAGAGCTAAACTGAATTTTCTCTTTTGTTCCCTGTTTGCAGGCTTTACAGGTGTTACATCTGTGGAAACCTTTTACTTTCTGTAACCAATTTAAGTCCTGGCCTGTTGTCCTACTTTCTGGCCGGAAGAGGCTTGGTGCTAACCTCCTTTTAATATTATCCGCCCTCTTATAGATAACCTTGGGTTTCTCTGGGAGGTATTCTTTCAAGGTGGGGTCTCCCTGTAGCAGATGCCAGTGTTTATTCAGGATCTTTTGTATGCTCCCTGCATCTTGGCTATATTGTGTTAGGAAAGCAATATTAAACTCCTCTCTAGGTTTTGGTGGATTGGTTTTTAAAATATCGCTGCGTTTAAGCTTCCCTACATCTATTATTGCTGTATCCATTTTTTCATTATCATAATTCTTTGCAATGAATCGGTTCTTCAGAATATTGGATTGTTCCCTATAAACATGATCATCGCTAAAGTTTCTCCTGATTCTGCGAAACTGTCCTGGGGGTATGTTTTTCAGCCATTTCTTATGGTGGCAGCTAGTGTTAAGCAGGTAATTATTGCAGTCAACTGTTTTGAAGAAAGTTTTAGTCTTCAGTCTATTATCTTCTATGTAAATTGTTAGATCTAAAAAGTCTACCGAATTATTCCCTATGCATGTTGTGAAAGCTAGGTTCCTCTCATTATTGTTAATGTAATTCAGAAAGTGATTTAAGGTTTCATTGTTGCCTCTCCAGATAAAAAACACATCATCGATGTATCTCCGCCATAGCACAAGATCCGCACTGAATTCATGTTCCGACCAGATGGTATCGGTCTCCCAACTGTCCATGAACAAGTTGGCATAACTCGGTGCGAATTTTGTACCCATGGCTGTTCCGCACTTTTGTAAAAAATATGTTCCATCAAAATTTAAAAGGTTGTGTTTAAGAATAAAATTAATACTTTCTAAAATAAAGCGTCTTTGTTCTATGTGAACGGTGGCATCATTTATTAGCGTCCGTTCGATGGCTTTAATTCCATCATCATGTTTTATGGACGTGTATAATGAAGTCACATCGCAGGTGCACATTTTATAGCCTTCTTGCCAATCTATCTGTTCTAATATATTTAGAATTTGCGTGGTGTCTCTGAGATAGGACCACATCTCCGCAACGTATGGCTGCAGAAATAGATCTATGTACTCCGACAGTCGAGACGTGAGCGAGCCTATCCCAGAGATAATGGGTCTACCTGGTGGTGCTTTAATGTCCTTATGGATTTTGGGCAGAAATTAGAATATTGGCATAACCGGGAATTTCACATTTAGATAATCATATTCTTTTTCATTCAGGACTCCTGTTGAGCTGCCCCTGTCTAGCAGAGTTTGGAATTCTACACAGAATTCTCTGTGGGGATTAGTCTTCAGACGTGCATAGGTGATGTCATCCGACAGTATCCTCTCTGCTTCACCCTTGTAGTATTCCGTGTCCATAATGACTACCCCCCCCCCCCCCTTTATCTGCTTGTTTGAATGTAATAGCCTTTTCTTTCTCTAAGTTTTGCAATGCGATTTTTTCTTTCAAGGTTAGATTGTTCTTAGTTATCTTAGTAGCACCAGAGGTTAGTCTATCAAAGTCCTCCTGGATTTTCTGATGGAAGACTTCTAAGTTATGGCCTTTCGCCCAGCTTGGATAGAATTTGGATTTATTTTTTAGGTTTGAATGCTTGAACTCATCCATCTCTATATTCGCGTTAGCATTATTGTTCACTACCTCCCTTGTTTGTGCATCTTTTGAAATAAAGAATTTTTTAAGGGTTAACTGTCTAATGTATTTGTGCGCGTCTATATACAGATTGAAACTGTTCGCCTTGGCAACTGGTGCGAAGTTCAGCCCCTTTTTTATTAGGTTACATTCATCTACATTTAATTCTTTTTTGCTCAGATTAAATATATTGTTCAAATCGCTGCTCTTTTTCTGTGTCCTTCTTCCTCCCCGCTTTCCTCGTGGGGCCTTTTTCTGAGTTTTGTGTTTGGGGTTTCTTTTTCTTTCTGGTTTTCTGACACTAGGAAGCGATTCTGAGTAACTAGGGGTGGTGCTTTGAGTGATTGGGCCTGTTCTAAAAAATGCCCTGCGTGTGGTCGGGGTGATCTTTGCTCTCTCACATGACTCTGTTCTCTATCCTGTCTTTCTCTATATGTGGTCCTCTGTTCCCTATGGGGGGATTTGTGTTCTCTTCCTTGGCTATGTTCCCTATGATGTTTACGGGGTGACCGGTAGTGTCTCCTTTGACTCTCTTCTCTCTCATAACGTCTCTCTCTATATTCCCGATTTGACCCATGATATTTATAAGGTGATCTACGATCCCTATCCCTGCTACGTTCTCTCTCATACCTGTTATCTCTACGTTCTAGTGGTGATCTAGCTCTGTAGTTGTATGCGGGTGGCTTGGCTCTATGATGGCTTTCCTGATAATCTTTGGAATAGTACTTGTGTCTCTGCCAGTTTTCCTCCCGGTCTCTATCTTGTTTATTTGCCTCTTCCCTTTTGTGACTGACTGCGTCCTCGGTACTGTGAGTTTTTATTTCTTTATTCTCTCCAGGAGTTTCTAGATCACCAACTTCCCGCCCTCTTGGTGGTATGTGTCTAGCCTCTGTATTGAATGATACATTTTTAGTGTTATCAAATTTGGAATAGGTCCTATGTTTGTCTATTTTGGTTGGATAGCTCGATATGTTGCTTCTTAAAGTTTTGTTGCTATCTTCTCTACTCCTATATTCAAACATTTTCCTATCCTTTGGGGTGGTAGGTGGGACTAGTGTGACCCTTTGCCATTTGGGGTTGGACCCTACTAAGTAGTCTTCCTCATCTCGTCTAAATTTCTTATTTTTAGACTCTATCAGATTTCTTTCTATAGCATCTATTTCATCAGCTAGTTTTTGGTCTCTATTTAGGAAGGTGGGGTTGTCTGTGGAAATTTCTAATCTCTTCTGAATTAAAGTAACTTCTCGATCAATTTCTATCAAGGTCTTTGTATGATGTTTAATGATTAGTTTCATTAGACTGAATGAACACGCATCCATAGTTTCTTCCCATTGGACATTATATTCTATGTCTGCTAATTCAAAGGAGGATTTTTTATCAAATCGTAAACCCCTAGGTATACGTTTGATGTCTAAGTATTTCTCTAAATAGACTTTATCCCAGACCTTTTTGGTCTCTTTCTTAAGTAAATTCTCAAGTTTGTCAAACTCGTTATTTATTGTTTCTACATCTCCCATCTCCGCTGACTCAATTTCTCTCATTTTGTTCTATATGTTGTTACTTCTGAAAATTCTTTTTGTAAAAACACTCTCTTTAATTTCGACTGGGTTTTCCATCTCTATGGTTTCTTCTTCCATATTAGGAGCTTTTTGGGGTGCTGCCACCAGGATGGGATTAGAAAAGGCTCAGTGGTTGTTTGAACTGGGGCGCTCCCTGGAATGTGTGGCTAAAAAATGCTACAACACCTTTGATATATTAAAATATGTAGAAAAATAAAAAATTGTGTTTTGTGGTGTAAAAGAGTATAAAAATATATACTGGCCCTTTTGATGATTTTTGGTTGCTGCTTGACCTTGAAGAAGGGAACCCCGTGTCCTTCTTAACGTGGCAATGGGAGTGTGAAGACGGTCAGCGCAAAACTCATGGACCTCACGATGTTGATGGAACAGGATGAAGTTGAATAAAAATGGAATAAAACACAGTATTAGTGTCACATATGTGGGGGATGGGGGGGGGTGGGGGGGAATGGAGGAAGGGGTGATGGTGGAATTCCACTAAATAAACAATAAATGAAACATAAACATATAGTTTCAGTGACTCACACGGGCTTGTGTGAGACTTCGCCCTCAACGCAGACTGTAGTGGGTAAATGCAGACTCCTATGGTGGAGTCCCAATAAACATAAAACTCACACGGCCTAATGTGAGTTCTTGCCCTCAGAGGGTGAGGTCAGCCTGTATAGGTGGTGTGAAGTCGTCTCAGCAAAATATCCCCCAATAGGTACAGTGTGTGAGTGTCTCCTCTCCCCGTTGGCCAAAAGACCAAGAAAATGTGTGCAAACCAGGGTTAGCAGTATAACAGGTCTTTATTTGGTAACAGTTTGAGACATGAGCATAAACAAGCATACACGTTGAAAAAGCATATAACAATATAAATATAGCAAGGTGAATAAACAAAAAGCACACTCACACTGAATTGTAACTTCTTTTGCCCAGCGTCGGCCGCGTGGTTTGATCCCGCAAGATCTCCTCCTCCGTTGTTGCTCTCACTGGCGCGTCCGGCAGTGGAACCGGAAGAGAGGATCTATACCGGATGTCCTGCGGTCGGCTGGGTCCCTCTCTCAATGAGCTCCGGCAGGGAACAACGCGTTTCGCAGTAAGCTTCGTCAGGTTCCTGCCGGATGCTCATTGTGTGCAGTCTATATAGGCGCCCCGATTTAATTAATTAGTAAAACACCTGGCTTTCATTAAAAGTTGTCCACTTCCAATAGACTAATGTAATGTCAATGTAAATCGAACCGATCATAGCCCTTGGATACAGGGACAATATACTTGTTATTGTAAACATTTCTCTAGTGTCAATATATTAAAATCAAACATTGTTTTAATAAATATTTTAAAATGTTTAAAAAACGTTTTAAAAAACAAACATCAATTCGCAGTGTGAAACATTATATTGTGGTGAGTATCATCAATAATCTTAAGCCTATGGACCTTTGCGGGCTCACACAGCCTGTTATAGTGGTTCTATGCCAGAGAGCTGTATCACTTAAACCATTATGCTGTCAGTGAACTTTTCTCCATTTGTTGTACAATGGTGCCATCATGTGGCTGAGTTTGGAAACTACATAGACATAGTTCTTCTCTCATGGTGACTCATGTTAGTAACAGAATGCTATTGGGATGTGGGCAGTGTAATAACCCAAATATATTAGAGATCTAAAAAATATTACAGATTTTTAGGGAACTTGAACATTAATAGCTGTTTGGACAAAAATAGATTAAACTTCAATACAGTTTGTAAAGGTGATCTTGTACAATGGTGCCATAATTTGGCTTAGTTTGGAAATTACAAAGACATAGTTATTCCCTAATGGTGACTAATGTTAGTAACAGGATGCTGTAGGACTGTGGGCACTGTAGCCACCCAAATTTATACACATTTAGACAAATATAAAACAATTCTAAAATAACTAGAAAAACTAAAAAATATAGATTTTAGGGAACTCGAACATTAATAACTAGTTGGACAAAAATAGATATTATTTCAATACAATTTATAAAAATGATATTGTTCATTAGTTGCCACGGTGGTATGCGTCAATTTGGTCTTCAAGGACTGGTTCGTGGTGGATTCATATTTAAGACGTGAACTCCTATTCAAAATTGTAGGGGAAAAAATGGGATTTGGGGATTGAAAACGGATCAGTGTGTGTTTAAAGGAAAGCTGCAATGTCTATCTCTACATTGAGGCCTATGGGGGCCAAGCTTTTCAATTTATAAATCCAAAAAGTTTCTTTTCTTGATCAAGTTGTCAGTCTGTCTCCACCCCTCCAATGTGGTGGGACTACCTCAATGCCCCTAAATTCAAGGCCAGATGGATCTCCTTGGTGGTGTAGTGCAAAATGTTTTGATACACTATGTGTCATAAGTTTCCGCCTAATGTTCCCTAGGTGCTCCAGAATGCGTACCCGTAATGGTCGGCTGGTACGCCCTACATACTGGAGTCCACAGGGGCAATTTAGTAGATAGACTATGAATTCAGATTTACAGTTGATGAAATTTGAAATTTTGAACTGTTCTCCTGTTGCTTTAGAGCTAAACTGAATTTTCTCTTTTGTTCCCTGTTTGCAGGCTTTACAGGTGTTACATCTGTGGAAACCTTTTACTTTCTGTAACCAATTTAAGTCCTGGCCTGTTGTCCTACTTTCTGGCCGGAAGAGGCTTGGTGCTAACCTCCTTTTAATATTATCCGCCCTCTTATAGATAACCTTGGGTTTCTCTGGGAGGTATTCTTTCAAGGTGGGGTCTCCCTGTAGCAGATGCCAGTGTTTATTCAGGATCTTTTGTATGCTCCCTGCATCTTGGCTATATTGTGTTAGGAAAGCAATATTAAACTCCTCTCTAGGTTTTGGTGGATTGGTTTTTAAAATGTCGCTGCGTTTAAGCTTCCCTACTTCTATTATTGCTGTATCCATTTTTTCATTATCATAATTCTTTGCAATGAATCGGTTCTTCAGAATATTGGATTGTTCCCTATAAACATGATCATCGCTAAAGTTTCTCCTGATTCTGCGAAACTGTCCTGGGGGTATGTTTTTCAGCCATTTCTTATGGTGGCAGCTAGTGTTAAGCAGGTAATTATTGCAGTCAACTGTTTTGAAGAAAGTTTTAGTCTTCAGTCTATTATCTTCTATGTAAATTGTTAGATCTAAAAAGTCTACCGAATTATTCCCTATGCATGTTGTGAAAGCTAGGTTCCTCTCATTATTGTTAATGTAATTCAGAAAGTGATTTAAGGTTTCATTGTTACCTCTCCAGATAAAAAACACATCATCGATGTATCTCCGCCATAGCACAAGATCCGCACTGAATTCATGTTCCGACCAGATGGTATCGGTCTCCCAACTGTCCATGAACAAGTTGGCATAACTCGGTGCGAATTTTGTACCCATGGCTGTTCCGCACTTTTGTAAAAAATATGTTCCATCAAAATTAAAAAGGTTGTGTTTAAGAATAAAATTAATACTTTCTAAAATAAAGCGTCTTTGTTCTATGTGAACGGTGGCATCATTTATTAGCGTCCGTTCGATGGCTTTAATTCCATCATCATGTTTTATGGACGTGTATAATGAAGTCACATCGCAGGTGCGCATTTTATAGCCTTCTTGCCAATCTATCTGTTCTAATATATTTAGAATTTGCGTGGTGTCTCTGAGATAGGACCGCATCTCCGCAACGTATGGCTGCAGAAATAGATCTATGTACTCCGACAGTCGAGACGTGAGCGAGCCTATCCCAGAGATAATGGGTCTACCTGGTGGTGCTTTAATGTCCTTATGGATTTTGGGCAGAAATTAGAATATTGGCATAACCGGGAATTTCACATTTAGATAATCATATTCTTTTTCATTCAGGACTCCTGTTGAGCTGCCCCTGTCTAGCAGAGTTTGGAATTCTACACAGAATTCTCTGTGGGGATTAGTCTTCAGACGTGCATAGGTGATGTCATCCGACAGTATCCTCTCTGCTTCACCCTTGTAGTATTCCGTGTCCATAATGACTACCCCACCCCCCCCTTTATCTGCTTGTTTGAATGTAATAGCCTTTTCTTTCTCTAAGTTTTGCAATGCGATTTTTTCTTTCAAGGTTAGATTGTTCTTAGTTATCTTAGTAGCACCAGAGGTTAGTCTATCAAAGTCCTCCTGGATTTTCTGATGGAAGACTTCTAAGTTATGGCCTTTTGCCCAGCTTGGATAGAATTTGGATTTATTTTTTAGGTTTGAATGCTTGAACTCATCCATCTCTATATTCGCGTTAGCATTATTGTTCACTACCTCCCTTGTTTGTGCATCTTTTGAAATAAAGAATTTTTTAAGGGTTAACTGTCTAATGTATTTGTGCGCGTCTATATACAGATTGAAACTGTTCGCCTTGGCAACTGGTGCGAAGTTCAGCCCCTTTTTTATTAGGTTACATTCATCTACATTTAATTATTTTTTGCTCAGATTAAATATATTGTTCAAATCGCTGCTCTTTTTCTGTGTCCTTCTTCCTCCCCGCTTTCCTCGTGGGGCCTTTTTCTGAGTTTTGTGTTTGGGGTTTCTTTTTCTTTCTGGTTTTCTGACACTAGGAAGCGATTCTGAGTAACTAGGGGTGGTGCTTTGAGTGATTGGGCCTGTTCTAAAAAATGCCCTGCGTGTGGTCGGGGTGATCTTTGCTCTCTCACATGACTCTGTTCTCTATCCTGTCTTTCTCTATATGTGGTCCTCTGTTCCCTATGGGGGGATTTGAGTTCTCTTCCTTGGCTATGTTCCCTATGATGTTTACGGGGTGACCGGTAGTGTCTCCTTTGACTCTCTTCTCTCTCATAACGTCTCTCTCTATATTCCCGATTTGACCCATGATATTTATAAGGTGATCTACGATCCCTATCCCTGCTACGTTCTCTCTCATACCTGTTATCTCTACGTTCTAGTGGTGATCTAGCTCTGTAGTTGTATGCGGGTGGCTTGGCTCTATGATGGCTTTCCTGATAATCTTTGGAATAGTACTTGTGTCTCTGCCAGTTTTCCTCCCGGTCTCTATCTTGTTTATTTGCCTCTTCCCTTTTGTGACTGACTGCGTCCTCGGTACTGTGAGTTTTTATTTCTTTATTCTCTCCAGGAGTTTCTAGATCACCAACTTCCCGCCCTCTTGGTGGTATGTGTCTAGCCTCTGTATTGAATGATACATTTTTAGTGTTATCAAATTTGGAATAGGTCCTATGTTTGTCTATTTTGGTTGGATAGCTCGATATGTTGGTTCTTAAAGTTTTGTTGCTATCTTCTCTACTCCTATATTCAAACATTTTCCTATCCTTTGGGGTGGTAGGTGGGACTAGTGTGACCCTTTGCCATTTGGGGTTGGACCCTACTAAGTAGTCTTCCTCATCTCGTCTAAATTTCTTATTTTTAGACTCTATCAGATTTCTTTCTATAGCATCTATTTCATCAGCTAGTTTTTGGTCTCTATTTAGGAAGGTGGGGTTGTCTGTGGAAATTTCTAATCTCTTCTGAATTAAAGTAACTTCTCGATCAATTTCTATCAAGGTATGATGTTTAATGATTAGTTTCATTAGACTGAATGAACACGCATCCATAGTTTCTTCCCATTGGACATTATATTCTATGTCTGCTAATTCAAAGGAGGATTTTTTATCAAATCGTAAACCCCTAGGTATACGTTTGATGTCTAAGTATTTCTCTAAATAGACTTTATCCCAGACCTTTTTGGTCTCTTTCTTAAGTAAATTCTCAAGTTTGTCAAACTCGTTATTTATTGTTTCTACATCTCCCATCTCCGCTGACTCAATTTCTCTCATTTTGTTCTATATGTTGTTACTTCTGAAAATTCTTTTTGTAAAAACACTCTCTTTAATTTCGACTGGGTTTTCCATCTCTATGGTTTCTTCTTCCATATTAGGAGCTTTTTGGGGTGCTGCCACCAGGATGGGATTAGAAAAGGCTCAGTGGTTGTTTGAACTGGGGCGCTCCCTGGAATGTGTGGCTAAAAAATGCTACAACACCTTTGATATATTAAAATATGTAGAAAAATAAAAAATTGTGTTTTGTGGTGTAAAAGAGTATAAAAATATATACTGGCCCTTTTGATGATTTTTGGTTGCTGCTTGACCTTGAAGAAGGGAACCCCGTGTCCTTCTTAACGTGGCAATGGGAGTGTGAAGACGGTCAGCGCAAAACTCATGGACCTCACGATGTTGATGGAACAGGATGAAGTTGAATAAAAATGGAATAAAACACAGTATTAGTGTCACATATGTGGGGGATGGGGGTGGGTGGGGGGGAATGGAGGAAGGGGTGATGGTGGAATTCCACTAAATAAACAATAAATGAAACATAAACATATAGTTTCAGTGACTCACACGGGCTTGTGTGAGACTTCGCCCTCAACGCAGACTGTATTGGGTAAATGCAGACTCCTATGGTGGAGTCCCAATAAACATAAAACTCACACGGCCTAATGTGAGTTCTTGCCCTCAGAGGGTGATGTCAGCCTGTATAGGTGGTGTGAAGTCGTCTCAGCAAAATATCCCCCAATAGGTATAGTGTGTGAGTGTCTCCTCTCCCCGTTGGCCAAAAGACCAAGAAAATGTGTGCAAACCAGGGTTAGCAGTATAACAGGTCTTTATTTGGTAACAGTTTGAGACATGAGCATAAACAAGCATACACGTTGAAAAAGCATATAAAAATATAAATATAGCAAGGTGAATAAACAAAAAACAAAAAGCACACTCACACTGAATTGTAACTTCTTTTGCCCAGCGTCGGCCGCGTGGTTTGATCCCGCAAGATCTCCTCTGTTGTTGCTCTCACTGGCGCGTCCGGCAGTGGAACCGGAAGAGAGGATCTATACCGGATGTCCTGCGGTCGGCTGGGTCCCTCTCTCAATGAGCTCCGGCAGGGAACAACGCGTTTCGCAGTAAGCTTCGTCAGGTTCCTGCCGGATGCTCATTGTGTGCAGTCTATATAGGCGCCCCGATTTAATTAATTAGTAAAACACCTGGCTTTCATTAAAAGTTGTCCACTTCCAATAGACTAATGTAATGTCAATGTAAATCGAACCGATCATAGCCCTTTGATACAGGGACAATATACTTGTTATTGTAAACATTTCTCTAGTGTCAATATATTAAAATCAAACATTGTTTTAATAAATATTTTAAAATGTTTAAAAAACGTTTTAAAAAACAAACATCAGTTCGCAGTGTGAAACATTATATTGTGGTGAGTATCATCAATAATCTTAAGCCTATGGACCTTTGCGGGCTCACACAGCCTATAATAGTGGTTCTATGCCAGAGAGCTGTATCACTTAAACCATTATGCTGTCAGTGAACTTTTCTCCATTTGTTGTACAATGGTGCCATCATGTGGCTGAGTTTGGAAACTACATAGACATAGTTCTTCTCTCATGGTGACTCATGTTAGTAACAGAATGCTATTGGGATGTGGGCAGTGTAATAACACAAATATATTAGAGATCTAAAAAATATTACAGATTTTTAGGGAACTTGAACATTAATAGCTGTTTGGACAAAAATAGATTAAACTTCAATACAGTTTGTAAAGGTGATCTTGTATAATGGTGCCATAATTTGGCTTAGTTTGGAAATTACAAAGACATAGTTATTCCCTAATGGTGACTAATGTTAGTAACAGGATGCTGTAGGACTGTGGGCACTGTAGCCACCCAAATTTATACACATTTAGACAAATATAAAACAATTCTAAAATAACTAGAAAAACTAAAAAATATAGATTTTAGGGAACTCGAACATTAATAACTAGTTGGACAAAAATAGATATTATTTCAATACAATTTATAAAAATGATATTGTTCATTAGTTGCCACGGTGGTATGCGTCAATTTGGTCTTCAAGGACTGGTTCGTGGTGGATTCATATTTAAGACGTGAACTCCTATTCAAAATTGTAGGGGGAAAAATGGGATTTGGGGATTGAAAACGGATCAGTGTGTGTTTAAAGGAAAGCTGCAATGTCTATCTCTACATTGAGGCCTATGGGGGCCAAGCTTTTCAATTTATAAATCCAAAAAGTTTCTTTTCTTGATAAAGTTGTCAGTCTGTCTCCACCCCTCCAATGTGGTGGGACTACCTCAATGCCCCTAAATTCAAGGCCAGATGGATCTCCTTGGTGGTGTAGTGCAAAATGTTTTGATACACTATGTGTCATAAGTTTCCGCCTAATGTTCCCTAGGTGCTCCAGAATGCGTACCCGTAATGGTCGGCTGGTACGCCCTACATACTGGAGTCCACAGGGGCAATTTAGTAGATAGACTACGAATTCAGATTTACAGTTGATGAAATTTGAAATTTTGAACTGTTCTCCTGTTGCTTTAGAGCTAAACTGAATTTTCTCTTTTGTTCCCTGTTTGCAGGCTTTACAGGTGTTACATCTGTGGAAACCTTTTACTTTCTGCAACCAATTTAAGTCCTGGCCTGTTGTCCTACTTTCTGGCCGGAAGAGGCTTGGTGCTAACCTCCTTTTAATATTATCCGCCCTCTTATAGATAACCTTGGGTTTCTCTGGGAGGTATTCTTTCAAGGTGGGGTCTCCCTGTAGCAGATGCCAGTGTTTATTCAGGATCTTTTGTATGCTCCCTGCATCTTGGCTATATTGTGTTAGGAAAGCAATATTAAACTCCTCTCTAGGTTTTGGTGGATTGGTTTTTAAAATGTCGCTGCGTTTAAGCTTCCCTACATCTATTATTGCTGTATCCATTTTTTCATTATCATAATTCTTTGCAATGAATCGGTTCTTCAGAATATTGGATTGTTCCCTATAAACATGATCATCGCTACAGTTTCTCCTGATTCTGCGAAACTGTCCTGGGGGTATGTTTTTCAGCCATTTCTTATGGTGGCAGCTAGTGTTAAGCAGGTAATTATTGCAGTCAACTGTTTTGAAGAAAGTTTTAGTCTTCAGTCTATTATCTTCTATGTAAATTGTTAGATCTAAAAAGTCTACCGAATTATTCCCTATGCATGTTGTGAAAGCTAGGTTCCTCTCATTATTGTTAATGTAATTCAGAAAGTGATTTAAGGTTTCATTGTTGCCTCTCCAGATAAAAAACACATCATCGATGTATCTCCGCCATAGCACAAGATCCGCACTGAATTCATGTTCCGACCAGATGGTATCGGTCTCCCAACTGTCCATGAACAAGTTGGCATAACTCGGTGCGAATTTTGAACCCATGGCTGTTCCGCACTTTTGTAAAAAATATGTTCCATCAAAATTAAAAAGGTTGTGTTTAAGAATAAAATTAATACTTTCTAAAATAAAGCGTCTTTGTTCTATGTGAACGGTGGCATCATTTATTAGCGTCCGTTCGATGGCTTTAATTCCATCATCATGTTTTATGGACGTGTATAATGAAGTCACATCGCAGGTGCACATTTTATAGCCTTCTTGCCAATCTATCTGTTCTAATATATTTAGAATTTGCGTGGTGTCTCTGAGATAGGACCGCATCTCCGCAACGTATGGCTGCAGAAATAGATCTATGTACTCCGACAGTCGAGACGTGAGCGAGCCTATCCCAGAGATAATGGGTCTACCTGGTGGTGCTTTAATGTCCTTATGGATTTTGGGCAGAAATTAGAATATTGGCATAACCGGGAATTTCACATTTAGATAATCATATTCTTTTTCATTCAGGACTCCTGTTGAGCTGCCCCTGTCTAGCAGAGTTTGGAATTCTACACAGAATTCTCTGTGGGGATTAGTCTTCAGACGTGCATAGGTGATGTCATCCGACAGTATCCTCTCTGCTTCACCCTTGTAGTATTCCGTGTCCATAATGACTACCCCCCCCCCCCCTTTATCTGCTTGTTTGAATGTAATAGCCTTTTCTTTCTCTAAGTTTTGCAATGCGATTTTTTCTTTCAAGGTTAGATTGTTCTTAGTTATCTTAGTAGCACCAGAGGTTAGTCTATCAAAGTCCTCCTGGATTTTCTGATGGAAGACTTCTAAGTTATGGCCTTTCGCCCAGCTTGGATAGAATTTGGATTTATTTTTTAGGTTTGAATGCTTGAACTCATCCATCTCTATATTCGCGTTAGCATTATTGTTCACTACCTCCCTTGTTTGTGCATCTTTTGAAATAAAGAATTTTTTAAGGGTTAACTGTCTAATGTATTTGTGCGCGTCTATATACAGATTGAAACTGTTCGCCTTGGCAACTGGTGCGAAGTTCAGCCCCTTTTTTATTAGGTTACATTCATCTACATTTAATTCTTTTTTGCTCAGATTAAATATATTGTTCAAATCGCTGCTCTTTTTCTGTGTCCTTCTTCCTCCCCGCTTTCCTCGTGGGGCCTTTTTCTGAGTTTTGTGTTTGGGGTTTCTTTTTCTTTCTGGTTTTCTGACACTAGGAAGCGATTCTGAGTAACTAGGGGTGGTGCTTTGAGTGATTGGGCCTGTTCTAAAAAATGCCCTGCGTGTGGTCGGGGTGATCTTTGCTCTCTCACATGACTCTGTTCTCTATCCTGTCTTTCTCTATATGTGGTCCTCTGTTCCCTATGGGGGGATTTGTGTTCTCTTCCTTGGCTATGTTCCCTATGATGTTTACGGGGTGACCGGTAGTGTCTCCTTTGACTCTCTTCTCTCTCATAACGTCTCTCTCTATATTCCCGATTTGACCCATGATATTTATAAGGTGATCTACGATCCCTATCCCTGCTACGTTCTCTCTCATACCTGTTATCTCTACGTTCTAGTGGTGATCTAGCTCTGTAGTTGTATGCGGGTGGCTTGGCTCTATGATGGCTTTCCTGATAATCTTTGGAATAGTACTTGTGTCTCTGCCAGTTTTCCTCCCGGTCTCTATCTTGTTTATTTGCCTCTTCCCTTTTGTGACTGACTGCGTCCTCGGTACTGTGAGTTTTTATTTCTTTATTCTCTCCAGGAGTTTCTAGATCACCAACTTCCCGCCCTCTTGGTGGTATGTGTCTAGCCTCTGTATTGAATGATACATTTTTAGTGTTATCAAATTTGGAATAGGTCCTATGTTTGTCTATTTTGGTTGGATAGCTCGATATGTTGCTTCTTAAAGTTTTGTTGCTATCTTCTCTACTCCTATATTCAAACATTTTCCTATCCTTTGGGGTGGTAGGTGGGACTAGTGTGACCCTTTGCCATTTGGGGTTGGACCCTACTAAGTAGTCTTCCTCATCTCGTCTAAATTTCTTATTTTTAGACTCTATCAGATTTCTTTCTATAGCATCTATTTCATCAGCTAGTTTTTGGTCTCTATTTAGGAAGGTGGGGTTGTCTGTGGAAATTTCTAATCTCTTCTGAATTAAAGTAACTTCTCGATCAATTTCTATCAAGGTCTTTGTATGATGTTTAATGATTAGTTTCATTAGACTGAATGAACACGCATCCATAGTTTCTTCCCATTGGACATTATATTCTATGTCTGCTAATTCAAAGGAGGATTTTTTATCAAATCGTAAACCCCTATGTATACGTTTGATGTCTAATTGTTTCTCTAAATAGACTTTATCCCAGACCTTTTTGGTCTCTTTCTTAAGTAAATTCTCAAGTTTGTCAAACTCGTTATTTATTGTTTCTACATCTCCCATCTCCGCTGACTCAATTTCTCTCATTTTGTTCTATATGTTGTTACTTCTGAAAATTCTTTTTGTAAAAACACTCTCTTTAATTTCGACTGGGTTTTCCATCTCTATGGTTTCTTCTTCCATATTAGGAGCTTTTTGGGGTGCTGCCACCAGGATGGGATTAGAAAAGGCTCAGTGGTTGTTTGAACTGGGGCGCTCCCTGGAATGTGTGGCTAAAAAATGCTACAACACCTTTGATATATTAAAATATGTAGAAAAATAAAAAATTGTGTTTTGTGGTGTAAAAGAGTATAAAAATATATACTGGCCCTTTTGATGATTTTTGGTTGCTGCTTGACCTTGAAGAAGGGAACCCCGTGTCCTTCTTAACGTGGCAATGGGAGTGTGAAGACGGTCAGCGCAAAACTCATGGACCTCACGATGTTGATGGAACAGGATGAAGTTGAATAAAAATGGAATAAAACACAGTATTAGTGTCACATATGTGGGGGATGGGGGGGGATGGGGGGGGTGGGGGGGAATGGAGGAAGGGGTGATGGTGGAATTCCACTAAATAAACAATAAATGAAACATAAACATATAGTTTCAGTGACTCACACGGGCTTGTGTGAGACTTCGCCCTCAACGCAGACTGTAGTGGGTAAATGCAGACTCCTATGGTGGAGTCCCAATAAACATAAAACTCACACGGCCTAATGTGAGTTCTTGCCCTCAGAGGGTGAGGTCAGCCTGTATAGGTGGTGTGAAGTCGTCTCAGCAAAATATCCCCCAATAGGTACAGTGTGTGAGTGTCTCCTCTCCCCGTTGGCCAAAAGACCAAGAAAATGTGTGCAAACCAGGGTTAGCAGTATAACAGGTCTTTATTTGGTAACAGTTTGAGACATGAGCATAAACAAGCATACACGTTGAAAAAGCATATAACAATATAAATATAGCAAGGTGAATAAACAAAAAGCACACTCACACTGAATTGTAACTTCTTTTGCCCAGCGTCGGCCGCGTGGTTTGATCCCGCAAGATCTCCTCCTCCGTTGTTGCTCTCACTGGCGCGTCCGGCAGTGGAACCGGAAGAGAGGATCTATACCGGATGTCCTGCGGTCGGCTGGGTCCCTCTCTCAATGAGCTCCGGCAGGGAACAACGCGTTTCGCAGTAAGCTTCGTCAGGTTCCTGCCGGATGCTCATTGTGTGCAGTCTATATAGGCGCCCCGATTTAATTAATTAGTAAAACACCTGGCTTTCATTAAAAGTTGTCCACTTCCAATAGACTAATGTAATGTCAATGTAAATCGAACCGATCATAGCCCTTGGATACAGGGACAATATACTTGTTATTGTAAACATTTCTCTAGTGTCAATATATTAAAATCAAACATTGTTTTAATAAATATTTTAAAATGTTTAAAAAACGTTTTAAAAAACAAACATCAATTCGCAGTGTGAAACATTATATTGTGGTGAGTATCATCAATAATCTTAAGCCTATGGACCTTTGCGGGCTCACACAGCCTATAATAGTGGTTCTATGCCAGAGAGCTGTATCACTTAAACCATTATGCTGTCAGTGAACTTTTCTCCATTTGTTGTACAATGGTGCCATCATGTGGCTGAGTTTGGAAACTACATAGACATAGTTCTTCTCTCATGGTGACTCATGTTAGTAACAGAATGCTATTGGGATGTGGGCAGTGTAATAACCCAAATATATTAGAGATCTAAAAAATATTACAGATTTTAATGGGAACTTGAACATTAATAGCTGTTTGGACAAAAATAGATTAAACTTCAATACAGTTTGTAAAGGTGATCTTGTACAATGGTGCCATAATTTGGCTTTGTTTGGAAATTACAAAGACATAGTTATTCCCTAATGGTGACTAATGTTAGTAACAGGATGCTGTAGGACTGTGGGCACTGTAGCCACCCAAATTTATACACATTTAGACAAATATAAAACAATTCTAAAATAACTAGAAAAACTAAAAAATATAGATTTTAGGGAACTCGAACATTAATAACTAGTTGGACAAAAATAGATATTATTTCAATACAATTTATAAAAATGATATTGTTCATTAGTTGCCACGGTGGTATGCGTCAATTTGGTCTTCAAGGACTGGTTCGTGGTGGATTCATATTTAAGACGTGAACTCCTATTCAAAATTGTAGGGGAAAAAATGGGATTTGGGGATTGAAAACGGATCAGTGTGTGTTTAAAGGAAAGCTGCAATGTCTATCTCTACATTGAGGCCTATGGGGGCCAAGCTTTTCAATTTATAAATCCAAAAAGTTTCTTTTCTTGATAAAGTTGTCAGTCTGTCTCCACCCCTCCAATGTGGTGGGACTACCTCAATGCCCCTAAATTCAAGGCCAGATGGATCTCCTTGGTGGTGTAGTGCAAAATGTTTTGATACACTATGTGTCATAAGTTTCCGCCTAATGTTCCCTAGGTGCTCCAGAATGCGTACCCGTAATGGTCGGCTGGTACGCCCTACATACTGGAGTCCACAGGGGCAATTTAGTAGATAGACTACGAATTCAGATTTACAGTTGATGAAATTTGAAATTTTGAACTGTTCTCCTGTTGCTTTAGAGCTAAACTGAATTTTCTCTTTTGTTCCCTGTTTGCAGGCTTTACAGGTGTTACATCTGTGGAAACCTTTTACTTTCTGTAACCAATTTAAGTCCTGGCCTGTTGTCCTACTTTCTGGCCGGAAGAGGCTTGGTGCTAACCTCCTTTTAATATTATCCGCCCTCTTATAGATAACCTTGGGTTTCTCTGGGAGGTATTCTTTCAAGGTGGGGTCTCCCTGTAGCAGATGCCAGTGTTTATTCAGGATCTTTTGTATGCTCCCTGCATCTTGGCTATATTGTGTTAGGAAAGCAATATTAAACTCCTCTCTAGGTTTTGGTGGATTGGTTTTTAAAATGTCGCTGCGTTTAAGCTTCCCTACTTCTATTATTGCTGTATCCATTTTTTCATTATCATAATTCTTTGCAATGAATCGGTTCTTCAGAATATTGGATTGTTCCCTATAAACATGATCATCGCTAAAGTTTCTCCTGATTCTGCGAAACTGTCCTGGGGGTATGTTTTTCAGCCATTTCTTATGGTGGCAGCTAGTGTTAAGCAGGTAATTATTGCAGTCAACTGTTTTGAAGAAAGTTTTAGTCTTCAGTCTATTATCTTCTATGTAAATTGTTAGATCTAAAAAGTCTACCGAATTATTCCCTATGCATGTTGTGAAAGCTAGGTTCCTCTCATTATTGTTAATGTAATTCAGAAAGTGATTTAAGGTTTCATTGTTGCCTCTCCAGATAAAAAACACATCATCGATGTATCTCCGCCATAGCACAAGATCCGCACTGAATTCATGTTCCGACCAGATGGTATCGGTCTCCCAACTGTCCATGAACAAGTTGGCATAACTCGGTGCGAATTTTGAACCCATGGCTGTTCCGCACTTTTGTAAAAAATATGTTCCATCAAAATTAAAAAGGTTGTGTTTAAGAATAAAATTAATACTTTCTAAAATAAAGCGTCTTTGTTCTATGTGAACGGTGGCATCATTTATTAGCGTCCGTTCGATGGCTTTAATTCCATCATCATGTTTTATGGACGTGTATAATGAAGTCACATCGCAGGTGCGCATTTTATAGCCTTCTTGCCAATCTATCTGTTCTAATATATTTAGAATTTGCGTGGTGTCTCTGAGATAGGACCGCATCTCCGCAACGTATGGCTGCAGAAATAGATCTATGTACTCCGACAGTCGAGACGTGAGCGAGCCTATCCCAGAGATAATGGGTCTACCTGGTGGTGCTTTCATGTCCTTATGGATTTTGGGCAGAAATTAGAATATTGGCATAACCGGGAATTTCACATTTAGATAATCATATTCTTTTTCATTCAGGACTCCTGTTGAGCTGCCCCTGTCTAGCAGAGTTTGGAATTCTACACAGAATTCTCTGTGGGGATTAGTCTTCAGACGTGCATAGGTGATGTCATCCGACAGTATCCTCTCTGCTTCACCCTTGTAGTATTCTGTGTCCATAATGACTACCCCCCCCCCCCCTTTATCTGCTTGTTTGAATGTAATAGCCTTTTCTTTCTCTAAGTTTTGCAATGCGATTTTTTCTTTCAAGGTTAGATTGTTCTTAGTTATCTTAGTAGCACCAGAGGTTAGTCTATCAAAGTCCTCCTGGATTTTCTGATGGAAGACTTCTAAGTTATGGCCTTTCGCCCAGCTTGGATAGAATTTGGATTTATTTTTTAGGTTTGAATGCTTGAACTCATCCATCTCTATATTCGCGTTAGCATTATTGTTCACTACCTCCCTTGTTTGTGCATCTTTTGAAATAAAGAATTTTTTAAGGGTTAACTGTCTAATGTATTTGTGCGCGTCTATATACAGATTGAAACTGTTCGCCTTGGCAACTGGTGCGAAGTTCAGCCCCTTTTTTATTAGGTTACATTCATCTACATTTAATTCTTTTTTGCTCAGATTAAATATATTGTTCAAATCGCTGCTCTTTTTCTGTGTCCTTCTTCCTCCCCGCTTTCCTCGTGGGGCCTTTTTCTGAGTTTTGTGTTTGGGGTTTCTTTTTCTTTCTGGTTTTCTGACACTAGGAAGCGATTCTGAGTAACTAGGGGTGGTGCTTTGAGTGATTGGGCCTGTTCTAAAAAATGCCCTGCGTGTGGTCGGGGTGATCTTTGCTCTCTCACATGACTCTGTTCTCTATCCTGTCTTTCTCTATATGTGGTCCTCTGTTCCCTATGGGGGGATTTGTGTTCTCTTCCTTGGCTATGTTCCCTATGATGTTTACGGGGTGACCGGTAGTGTCTCCTTTGACTCTCTTCTCTCTCATAACGTCTCTCTCTATATTCCCGATTTGACCCATGATATTTATAAGGTGATCTACGATCCCTATCCCTGCTACGTTCTCTCTCATACCTGTTATCTCTACGTTCTAGTGGTGATCTAGCTCTGTAGTTGTATGCGGGTGGCTTGGCTCTATGATGGCTTTCCTGATAATCTTTGGAATAGTACTTGTGTCTCTGCCAGTTTTCCTCCCGGTCTCTATCTTGTTTATTTGCCTCTTCCCTTTTGTGACTGACTGCGTCCTCGGTACTGTGAGTTTTTATTTCTTTATTCTCTCCAGGAGTTTCTAGATCACCAACTTCCCGCCCTCTTGGTGGTATGTGTCTAGCCTCTGTATTGAATGATACATTTTTAGTGTTATCAAATTTGGAATAGGTCCTATGTTTGTCTATTTTGGTTGGATAGCTCGATATGTTGGTTCTTAAAGTTTTGTTGCTATCTTCTCTACTCCTATATTCAAACATTTTCCTATCCTTTGGGGTGGTAGGTGGGACTAGTGTGACCCTTTGCCATTTGGGGTTGGACCCTACTAAGTAGTCTTCCTCATCCCGTCTAAATTTCTTATTTTTAGACTCTATCAGATTTCTTTCTATAGCATCTATTTCATCAGCTAGTTTTTGGTCTCTATTTAGGAAGGTGGGGTTGTCTGTGGAAATTTCTAATCTCTTCTGAATTAAAGTAACTTCTCGATCAATTTCTATCAAGGTCTTTGTATGATGTTTAATGATTAGTTTCATTAGACTGAATGAACACGCATCCATAGTTTCTTCCCATTGGACATTATATTCTATGTCTGCTAATTCAAAGGAGGATTTTTTATCAAATCGTAAACCCCTAGGTATACGTTTGATGTCTAAGTATTTCTCTAAATAGACTTTATCCCAGACCTTTTTGGTCTCTTTCTTAAGTAAATTCTCAAGTTTGTCAAACTCGTTATTTATTGTTTCTACATCTCCCATCTCCGCTGACTCAATTTCTCTCATTTTGTTCTATATGTTGTTACTTCTGAAAATTCTTTTTGTAAAAACACTCTCTTTAATTTCGACTGGGTTTTCCATCTCTATGGTTTCTTCTTCCATATTAGGAGCTTTTTGGGGTGCTGCCACCAGGATGGGATTAGAAAAGGCTCAGTGGTTGTTTGAACTGGGGCGCTCCCTGGAATGTGTGGCTAAAAAATGCTACAACACCTTTGATATATTAAAATATGTAGAAAAATAAAAAATTGTGTTTTGTGGTGTAAAAGAGTATAAAAATATATACTGGCCCTTTTGATGATTTTTGGTTGCTGCTTGACCTTGAAGAAGGGAACCCCGTGTCCTTCTTAACGTGGCAATGGGAGTGTGAAGACGGTCAGCGCAAAACTCATGGACCTCACGATGTTGATGGAACAGGATGAAGTTGAATAAAAATGGAATAAAACACAGTATTAGTGTCACATATGTGGGGGATGGGGGTGGGTGGGGGGGAATGGAGGAAGGGGTGATGGTGGAATTCCACTAAATAAACAATAAATGAAACATAAACATATAGTTTCAGTGACTCACACGGGCTTGTGTGAGACTTCGCCCTCAACGCAGACTGTATTGGGTAAATGCAGACTCCTATGGTGGAGTCCCAATAAACATAAAACTCACACGGCCTAATGTGAGTTCTTGCCCTCAGAGGGTGATGTCAGCCTGTATAGGTGGTGTGAAGTCGTCTCAGCAAAATATCCCCCAATAGGTATAGTGTGTGAGTGTCTCCTCTCCCCGTTGGCCAAAAGACCAAGAAAATGTGTGCAAACCAGGGTTAGCAGTATAACAGGTCTTTATTTGGTAACAGTTTGAGACATGAGCATAAACAAGCATACACGTTGAAAAAGCATATAAAAATATAAATATAGCAAGGTGAATAAACAAAAAACAAAAAGCACACTCACACTGAATTGTAACTTCTTTTGCCCAGCGTCGGCCGCGTGGTTTGATCCCGCAAGATCTCCTCTGTTGTTGCTCTCACTGGCGCGTCCGGCAGTGGAACCGGAAGAGAGGATCTATACCGGATGTCCTGCGGTCGGCTGGGTCCCTCTCTCAATGAGCTCCGGCAGGGAACAACGCGTTTCGCAGTAAGCTTCGTCAGGTTCCTGCCGGATGCTCATTGTGTGCAGTCTATATAGGCGCCCCGATTTAATTAATTAGTAAAACACCTGGCTTTCATTAAAAGTTGTCCACTTCCAATAGACTAATGTAATGTCAATGTAAATCGAACCGATCATAGCCCTTGGATACAGGGACAATATACTTGTTATTGTAAACATTTCTCTAGTGTCAATATATTAAAATCAAACATTGTTTTAATAAATATTTTAAAATGTTTAAAAAACGTTTTAAAAAACAAACATCAGTTCGCAGTGTGAAACATTATATTGTGGTGAGTATCATCAATAATCTTAAGCCTATGGACCTTTGCGGGCTCACACAGCCTATAATAGTGGTTCTATGCCAGAGAGCTGTATCACTTAAACCATTATGCTGTCAGTGAACTTTTCTCCATTTGTTGTACAATGGTGCCATCATGTGGCTGAGTTTGGAAACTACATAGACATAGTTCTTCTCTCATGGTGACTCATGTTAGTAACAGAATGCTATTGGGATGTGGGCAGTGTAATAACCCAAATATATTAGAGATCTAAAAAATATTACAGATTTTTAGGGAACTTGAACATTAATAGCTGTTTGGACAAAAATAGATTAAACTTCAATACAGTTTGTAAAGGTGATCTTGTACAATGGTGCCATAATTTGGCTTAGTTTGGAAATTACAAAGACATAGTTATTCCCTAATGGTGACTAATGTTAGTAACAGGATGCTGTAGGACTGTGGGCACTGTAGCCACCCAAATTTATACACATTTAGACAAATATAAAACAATTCTAAAATAACTAGAAAAACTAAAAAATATAGATTTTAGGGAACTCGAACATTAATAACTAGTTGGACAAAAATAGATATTATTTCAATACAATTTATAAAAATGATATTGTTCATTAGTTGCCACGGTGGTATGCGTCAATTTGGTCTTCAAGGACTGGTTCGTGGTGGATTCATATTTAAGACGTGAACTCCTATTCAAAATTGTAGGGGGAAAAATGGGATTTGGGGATTGAAAACGGATCAGTGTGTGTTTAAAGGAAAGCTGCAATGTCTATCTCTACATTGAGGCCTATGGGGGCCAAGCTTTTCAATTTATAAATCCAAAAAGTTTCTTTTCTTGATAAAGTTGTCAGTCTGTCTCCACCCCTCCAATGTGGTGGGACTACCTCAATGCCCCTAAATTCAAGGCCAGATGGATCTCCTTGGTGGTGTAGTGCAAAATGTTTTGATACACTATGTGTCATAAGTTTCCGCCTAATGTTCCCTAGGTGCTCCAGAATGCGCACCCGTAATGGTCGGCTGGTACGCCCTACATACTGGAGTCCACAGGGGCAATTTAGTAGATAGACTACGAATTCAGATTTACAGTTGATGAAATTTGAAATTTTGAACTGTTCTCCTGTTGCTTTAGAGCTAAACTGAATTTTCTCTTTTGTTCCCTGTTTGCAGGCTTTACAGGTGTTACATCTGTGGAAACCTTTTACTTTCTGTAACCAATTTAAGTCCTGGCCTGTTGTCCTACTTTCTGGCCGGAAGAGGCTTGGTGCTAACCTCCTTTTAATATTATCCGCCCTCTTATAGATAACCTTGGGTTTCTCTGGGAGGTATTCTTTCAAGGTGGGGTCTCCCTGTAGCAGATGCCAGTGTTTATTCAGGATCTTTTGTATGCTCCCTGCATCTTGGCTATATTGTGTTAGGAAAGCAATATTAAACTCCTCTCTAGGTTTTGGTGGATTGGTTTTTAAAATGTCGCTGCGTTTAAGCTTCCCTACTTCTATTATTGCTGTATCCATTTTTTCATTATCATAATTCTTTGCAATGAATCGGTTCTTCAGAATATTGGATTGTTCCCTATAAACATGATCATCGCTAAAGTTTCTCCTGATTCTGCGAAACTGTCCTGGGGGTATGTTTTTCAGCCATTTCTTATGGTGGCAGCTAGTGTTAAGCAGGTAATTATTGCAGTCAACTGTTTTGAAGAAAGTTTTAGTCTTCAGTCTATTATCTTCTATGTAAATTGTTAGATCTAAAAAGTCTACCGAATTATTCCCTATGCATGTTGTGAAAGCTAGGTTCCTCTCATTATTGTTAATGTAATTCAGAAAGTGATTTAAGGTTTCATTGTTGCCTCTCCAGATAAAAAACACATCATCGATGTATCTCTGCCATAGCACAAGATCCGCACTGAATTCATGTTCCGACCAGATGGTATCGGTCTCCCAACTGTCCATGAACAAGTTGGCATAACTCGGTGCGAATTTTGAACCCATGGCTGTTCCGCACTTTTGTAAAAAATATGTTCCATCAAAATTAAAAAGGTTGTGTTTAAGAATAAAATTAATACTTTCTAAAATAAAGCGTCTTTGTTCTATGTGAACGGTGGCATCATTTATTAGCGTCCGTTCGATGGCTTTAATTCCATCATCATGTTTTATGGACGTGTATAATGAAGTCACATCGCAGGTGCGCATTTTATAGCCTTCTTGCCAATCTATCTGTTCTAATATATTTAGAATTTGCGTGGTGTCTCTGAGATAGGACCGCATCTCCGCAACGTATGGCTGCAGAAATAGATCTATGTACTCCGACAGTCGAGACGTGAGCGAGCCTATCCCAGAGATAATGGGTCTACCTGGTGGTGCTTTAATGTCCTTATGGATTTTGGGCAGAAAATAGAATATTGGCATAACCGGGAATTTCACATTTAGATAATCATATTCTTTTTCATTCAGGACTCCTGTTGAGCTGCCCCTGTCTAGCAGAGTTTGGAATTCTACACAGAATTCTCTGTGGGGATTAGTCTTCAGACGTGCATAGGTGATGTCATCCGACAGTATCCTCTCTGCTTCACCCTTGTAGTATTCCGTGTCCATAATGACTACCCCCCCCCCCCTTTATCTGCTTGTTTGAATGTAATAGCCTTTTCTTTCTCTAAGTTTTGCAATGCGATTTTTTCTTTCAAGGTTAGATTGTTCTTAGTTATCTTAGTAGCACCAGAGGTTAGTCTATCAAAGTCCTCCTGGATTTTCTGATGGAAGACTTCTAAGTTATGGCCTTTCGCCCAGCTTGGATAGAATTTGGATTTATTTTTTAGGTTTGAATGCTTGAACTCATCCATCTCTATATTCGCGTTAGCATTATTGTTCACTACCTCCCTTGTTTGTGCATCTTTTGAAATAAAGAATTTTTTAAGGGTTAACTGTCTAATGTATTTGTGCGCGTCTATATACAGATTGAAACTGTTCGCCTTGGCAACTGGTGCGAAGTTCAGCCCCTTTTTTATTAGGTTACATTCATCTACATTTAATTCTTTTTTGCTCAGATTAAATATATTGTTCAAATCGCTGCTCTTTTTCTGTGTCCTTCTTCCTCCCCGCTTTCCTCGTGGGGCCTTTTTCTGAGTTTTGTGTTTGGGGTTTCTTTTTCTTTCTGGTTTTCTGACACTAGGAAGCGATTCTGAGTAACTAGGGGTGGTGCTTTGAGTGATTGGGCCTGTTCTAAAAAATGCCCTGCGTGTGGTCGGGGTGATCTTTGCTCTCTCACATGACTCTGTTCTCTATCCTGTCTTTCTCTATATGTGGTCCTCTGTTCCCTATGGGGGGATTTGTGTTCTCTTCCTTGGCTATGTTCCCTATGATGTTTACGGGGTGACCGGTAGTGTCTCCTTTGACTCTCTTCTCTCTCATAACGTCTCTCTCTATATTCCCGATTTGACCCATGATATTTATAAGGTGATCTACGATCCCTATCCCTGCTACGTTCTCTCTCATACCTGTTATCTCTACGTTCTAGTGGTGATCTAGCTCTGTAGTTGTATGCGGGTGGCTTGGCTCTATGATGGCTTTCCTGATAATCTTTGGAATAGTACTTGTGTCTCTGCCAGTTTTCCTCCCGGTCTCTATCTTGTTTATTTGCCTCTTCCCTTTTGTGACTGACTGCGTCCTCGGTACTGTGAGTTTTTATTTCTTTATTCTCTCCAGGAGTTTCTAGATCACCAACTTCCCGCCCTCTTGGTGGTATGTGTCTAGCCTCTGTATTGAATGATACATTTTTAGTGTTATCAAATTTGGAATAGGTCCTATGTTTGTCTATTTTGGTTGGATAGCTCGATATGTTGGTTCTTAAAGTTTTGTTGCTATCTTCTCTACTCCTATATTCAAACATTTTCCTATCCTTTGGGGTGGTAGGTGGGACTAGTGTGACCCTTTGCCATTTGGGGTTGGACCCTACTAAGTAGTCTTCCTCATCTCGTCTAAATTTCTTATTTTTAGACTCTATCAGATTTCTTTCTATAGCATCTATTTCATCAGCTAGTTTTTGGTCTCTATTTAGGAAGGTGGGGTTGTCTGTGGAAATTTCTAATCTCTTCTGAATTAAAGTAACTTCTCGATCAATTTCTATCAAGGTCTTTGTATGATGTTTAATGATTAGTTTCATTAGACTGAATGAACACGCATCCATAGTTTCTTCCCATTGGACATTATATTCTATGTCTGCTAATTCAAAGGAGGATTTTTTATCAAATCGTAAACCCCTAGGTATACGTTTGATGTCTAAGTATTTCTCTAAATAGACTTTATCCCAGACCTTTTTGGTCTCTTTCTTAAGTAAATTCTCAAGTTTGTCAAACTCGTTATTTATTGTTTCTACATCTCCCATCTCCGCTGACTCAATTTCTCTCATTTTGTTCTATATGTTGTTACTTCTGAAAATTCTTTTTGTAAAAACACTCTCTTTAATTTCGACTGGGTTTTCCATCTCTATGGTTTCTTCTTCCATATTAGGAGCTTTTTGGGGTGCTGCCACCAGGATGGGATTAGAAAAGGCTCAGTGGTTGTTTGAACTGGGGCGCTCCCTGGAATGTGTGGCTAAAAAATGCTACAACACCTTTGATATATTAAAATATGTAGAAAAATAAAAAATTGTGTTTTGTGGTGTAAAAGAGTATAAAAATATATACTGGCCCTTTTGATGATTTTTGGTTGCTGCTTGACCTTGAAGAAGGGAACCCCGTGTCCTTCTTAACGTGGCAATGGGAGTGTGAAGACGGTCAGCGCAAAACTCATGGACCTCACGATGTTGATGGAACAGGATGAAGTTGAATAAAAATGGAATAAAACACAGTATTAGTGTCACATATGTGGGGGATGGGGGGGGATGGGGGGGGTGGGGGGGAATGGAGGAAGGGGTGATGGTGGAATTCCACTAAATAAACAATAAATGAAACATAAACATATAGTTTCAGTGACTCACACGGGCTTGTGTGAGACTTCGCCCTCAACGCAGACTGTATTGGGTAAATGCAGACTCCTATGGTGGAGTCCCAATAAACATAAAACTCACACGGCCTAATGTGAGTTCTTGCCCTCAGAGGGTGAGGTCAGCCTGTATAGGTGGTGTGAAGTCGTCTCAGCAAAATATCCCCCAATAGGTACAGTGTGTGAGTGTCTCCTCTCCCCGTTGGCCAAAAGACCAAGAAAATGTGTGCAAACCAGGGTTAGCAGTATAACAGGTCTTTATTTGGTAACAGTTTGAGACATGAGCATAAACAAGCATACACGTTGAAAAAGCATATAACAATATAAATATAGCAAGGTGAATAAACAAAAAGCACACTCACACTGAATTGTAACTTCTTTTGCCCAGCGTCGGCCGCGTGGTTTGATCCCGCAAGATCTCCTCCTCCGTTGTTGCTCTCACTGGCGCGTCCGGCAGTGGAACCGGAAGAGAGGATCTATACCGGATGTCCTGCGGTCGGCTGGGTCCCTCTCTCAATGAGCTCCGGCAGGGAACAACGCGTTTCGCAGTAAGCTTCGTCAGGTTCCTGCCGGATGCTCATTGTGTGCAGTCTATATAGGCGCCCCGATTTAATTAATTAGTAAAACACCTGGCTTTCATTAAAAGTTGTCCACTTCCAATAGACTAATGTAATGTCAATGTAAATCGAACCGATCATAGCCCTTGGATACAGGGACAATATACTTGTTATTGTAAACATTTCTCTAGTGTCAATATATTAAAATCAAACATTGTTTTAATAAATATTTTAAAATGTTTAAAAAATGTTTTAAAAAACAAACATCAATTCGCAGTGTGAAACATTATATTGTGGTGAGTATCATCAATAATCTTAAGCCTATGGACCTTTGCGGGCTCACACAGCCTATAATAGTGGTTCTATGCCAGAGAGCTGTATCACTTAAACCATTATGCTGTCAGTGAACTTTTCTCCATTTGTTGTACAATGGTGCCATCATGTGGCTGAGTTTGGAAACTACATAGACATAGTTCTTCTCTCATGGTGACTCATGTTAGTAACAGAATGCTATTGGGATGTGGGCAGTGTAATAACCCAAATATATTAGAGATCTAAAAAATATTACAGATTTTTAGGGAACTTGAACATTAATAGCTGTTTGGACAAAAATAGATTAAACTTCAATACAGTTTGTAAAGGTGATCTTGTACAATGGTGCCATAATTTGGCTTAGTTTGGAAATTACAAAGACATAGTTATTCCCTAATGGTGACTAATGTTAGTAACAGGATGCTGTAGGACTGTGGGCACTGTAGCCACCCAAATTTATACACATTTAGACAAATATAAAACAATTCTAAAATAACTAGAAAAACTAAAAAATATAGATTTTAGGGAACTCGAACATTAATAACTAGTTGGACAAAAATAGATATTATTTCAATACAATTTATAAAAATGATATTGTTCATTAGTTGCCACGGTGGTATGCGTCAATTTGGTCTTCAAGGACTGGTTCGTGGTGGATTCATATTTAAGACGTGAACTCCTATTCAAAATTGTAGGGGAAAAAATGGGATTTGGGGATTGAAAACGGATCAGTGTGTGTTTAAAGGAAAGCTGCAATGTCTATCTCTACATTGAGGCCTATGGGGGCCAAGCTTTTCAATTTATAAATCCAAAAAGTTTCTTTTCTTGATAAAGTTGTCAGTCTGTCTCCACCCCTCCAATGTGGTGGGACTACCTCAATGCCCCTAAATTCAAGGCCAGATGGATCTCCTTGGTGGTGTAGTGCAAAATGTTTTGATACACTATGTGTCATAAGTTTCCGCCTAATGTTCCCTAGGTGCTCCAGAATGCGCACCCGTAATGGTCGGCTGGTACGCCCTACATACTGGAGTCCACAGGGGCAATTTAGTAGATAGACTATGAATTCAGATTTACAGTTGATGAAATTTGAAATTTTGAACTGTTCTCCTGTTGCTTTAGAGCTAAACTGAATTTTCTCTTTTGTTCCCTGTTTGCAGGCTTTACAGGTGTTACATCTGTGGAAACCTTTTACTTTCTGTAACCAATTTAAGTCCTGGCCTGTTGTCCTACTTTCTGGCCGGAAGAGGCTTGGTGCTAACCTCCTTTTAATATTATCCGCCCTCTTATAGATAACCTTGGGTTTCTCTGGGAGGTATTCTTTCAAGGTGGGGTCTCCCTGTAGCAGATGCCAGTGTTTATTCAGGATCTTTTGTATGCTCCCTGCATCTTGGCTATATTGTGTTAGGAAAGCAATATTAAACTCCTCTCTAGGTTTTGGTGGATTGGTTTTTAAAATGTCGCTGCGTTTAAGCTTCCCTACTTCTATTATTGCTGTATCCATTTTTTCATTATCATAATTCTTTGCAATGAATCGGTTCTTCAGAATATTGGATTGTTCCCTATAAACATGATCATCGCTAAAGTTTCTCCTGATTCTGCGAAACTGTCCTGGGGGTATGTTTTTCAGCCATTTCTTATGGTGGCAGCTAGTGTTAAGCAGGTAATTATTGCAGTCAACTGTTTTGAAGAAAGTTTTAGTCTTCAGTCTATTATCTTCTATGTAAATTGTTAGATCTAAAAAGTCTACCGAATTATTCCCTATGCATGTTGTGAAAGCTAGGTTCCTCTCATTATTGTTAATGTAATTCAGAAAGTGATTTAAGGTTTCATTGTTGCCTCTCCAGATAAAAAACACATCATCGATGTATCTCCGCCATAGCACAAGATCCGCACTGAATTCATGTTCCGACCAGATGGTATCGGTCTCCCAACTGTCCATGAACAAGTTGGCATAACTCGGTGCGAATTTTGTACCCATGGCTGTTCCGCACTTTTGTAAAAAATATGTTCCATCAAAATTTAAAAGGTTGTGTTTAAGAATAAAATTAATACTTTCTAAAATAAAGCGTCTTTGTTCTATGTGAACGGTGGCATCATTTATTAGCGTCCGTTCGATGGCTTTAATTCCATCATCATGTTTTATGGACGTGTATAATGAAGTCACATCGCAGGTGCACATTTTATAGCCTTCTTGCCAATCTATCTGTTCTAATATATTTAGAATTTGCGTGGTGTCTCTGAGATAGGACCGCATCTCCGCAACGTATGGCTGCAGAAATAGATCTATGTACTCCGACAGTCGAGACGTGAGCGAGCCTATCCCAGAGATAATGGGTCTACCTGGTGGTGCTTTAATGTCCTTATGGATTTTGGGCAGAAATTAGAATATTGGCATAACCGGGAATTTCACATTTAGATAATCATATTCTTTTTCATTCAGGACTCCTGTTGAGCTGCCCCTGTCTAGCAGAGTTTGGAATTCTACAAAGAATTCTCTGTGGGGATTAGTCTTCAGACGTGCATAGGTGATGTCATCCGACAGTATCCTCTCTGCTTCACCCTTGTAGTATTCCGTGTCCATAATGACTACCCACCCCCCCCTTTATCTGCTTGTTTGAATGTAATAGCCTTTTCTTTCTCTAAGTTTTGCAATGCCATTTTTTCTTTCAAGGTTAGATTGTTCTTAGTTATCTTAGTAGCACCAGAGGTTAGTCTATCAAAGTCCTCCTGGATTTTCTGATGGAAGACTTCTAAGTTATGGCCTTTCGCCCAGCTTGGATAGAATTTGGATTTATTTTTTAGGTTTGAATGCTTGAACTCATCCATCTCTATATTCGCGTTAGCATTATTGTTCACTACCTCCCTTGTTTGTGCATCTTTTGAAATAAAGAATTTTTTAAGGGTTAACTGTCTAATGTATTTGTGCGCGTCTATATACAGATTGAAACTGTTCGCCTTGGCAACTGGTGCGAAGTTCAGCCCCTTTTTTATTAGGTTACATTCATCTACATTTAATTCTTTTTTGCTCAGATTAAATATATTGTTCAAATCGCTGCTCTTTTTCTGTGTCCTTCTTCCTCCCCGCTTTCCTCGTGGGGCCTTTTTCTGAGTTTTGTGTTTGGGGTTTCTTTTTCTTTCTGGTTTTCTGACACTAGGAAGCGATTCTGAGTAACTAGGGGTGGTGCTTTGAGTGATTGGGCCTGTTCTAAAAAATGCCCTGCGTGTGGTCGGGGTGATCTTTGCTCTCTCACATGACTCTGTTCTCTATCCTGTCTTTCTCTATATGTGGTCCTCTGTTCCCTATGGGGGGATTTGTGTTCTCTTCCTTGGCTATGTTCCCTATGATGTTTACGGGGTGACCGGTAGTGTCTCCTTTGACTCTCTTCTCTCTCATAACGTCTCTCTCTATATTCCCGATTTGACCCATGATATTTATAAGGTGATCTACGATCCCTATCCCTGCTACGTTCTCTCTCATACCTGTTATCTCTACGTTCTAGTGGTGATCTAGCTCTGTAGTTGTATGCGGGTGGCTTGGCTCTATGATGGCTTTCCTGATAATCTTTGGAATAGTACTTGTGTCTCTGCCAGTTTTCCTCCCGGTCTCTATCTTGTTTATTTGCCTCTTCCCTTTTGTGACTGACTGCGTCCTCGGTACTGTGAGTTTTTATTTCTTTATTCTCTCCAGGAGTTTCTAGATCACCAACTTCCCGCCCTCTTGGTGGTATGTGTCTAGCCTCTGTATTGAATGATACATTTTTAGTGTTATCAAATTTGGAATAGGTCCTATGTTTGTCTATTTTGGTTGGATAGCTCGATATGTTGGTTCTTAAAGTTTTGTTGCTATCTTCTCTACTCCTATATTCAAACATTTTCCTATCCTTTGGGGTGGTAGGTGGGACTAGTGTGACCCTTTGCCATTTGGGGTTGGACCCTACTAAGTAGTCTTCCTCATCTCGTCTAAATTTCTTATTTTTAGACTCTATCAGATTTCTTTCTATAGCATCTATTTCATCAGCTAGTTTTTGGTCTCTATTTAGGAAGGTGGGGTTGTCTGTGGAAATTTCTAATCTCTTCTGAATTAAAGTAACTTCTCGATCAATTTCTATCAAGGTCTTTGTATGATGTTTAATGATTAGTTTCATTAGACTGAATGAACACGCATCCATAGTTTCTTCCCATTGGACATTATATTCTATGTCTGCTAATTCAAAGGAGGATTTTTTATCAAATCGTAAACCCCTAGGTATACGTTTGATGTCTAAGTATTTCTCTAAATAGACTTTATCCCAGACCTTTTTGGTCTCTTTCTTAAGTAAATTCTCAAGTTTGTCAAACTCGTTATTTATTGTTTCTACATCTCCCATCTCCGCTGACTCAATTTCTCTCATTTTGTTCTATATGTTGTTACTTCTGAAAATTCTTTTTGTAAAAACACTCTCTTTAATTTCGACTGGGTTTTCCATCTCTATGGTTTCTTCTTCCATATTAGGAGCTTTTTGGGGTGCTGCCACCAGGATGGGATTAGAAAAGGCTCAGTGGTTGTTTGAACTGGGGCGCTCCCTGGAATGTGTGGCTAAAAAATGCTACAACACCTTTGATATATTAAAATATGTAGAAAAATAAAAAATTGTGTTTTGTGGTGTAAAAGAGTATAAAAATATATACTGGCCCTTTTGATGATTTTTGGTTGCTGCTTGACCTTGAAGAAGGGAACCCCGTGTCCTTCTTAACGTGGCAATGGGAGTGTGAAGACGGTCAGCGCAAAACTCATGGACCTCACGATGTTGATGGAACAGGATGAAGTTGAATAAAAATGGAATAAAACACAGTATTAGTGTCACATATGTGGGGGATGGGGGGGGTGGGGGGGAATGGAGGAAGGGGTGATGGTGGAATTCCACTAAATAAACAATAAATGAAACATAAACATATAGTTTCAGTGACTCACACGGGCTTGTGTGAGACTTCGCCCTCAACGCAGACTGTAGTGGGTAAATGCAGACTCCTATGGTGGAGTCCCAATAAACATAAAACTCACACGGCCTAATGTGAGTTCTTGCCCTCAGAGGGTGAGGTCAGCCTGTATAGGTGGTGTGAAGTCGTCTCAGCAAAATATCCCCCAATAGGTACAGTGTGTGAGTGTCTCCTCTCCCCGTTGGCCAAAAGACCAAGAAAATGTGTGCAAACCAGGGTTAGCAGTATAACAGGTCTTTATTTGGTAACAGTTTGAGACATGAGCATAAACAAGCATACACGTTGAAAAAGCATATAACAATATAAATATAGCAAGGTGAATAAACAAAAAAACAAAAAGCACACTCACACTGAATTGTAACTTCTTTTGCCCAGCGTCGGCCGCGTGGTTTGATCCCGCAAGATCTCCTCCTCCGTTGTTGCTCTCACTGGCGCGTCCGGCAGTGGAACCGGAAGAGAGGATCTATACCGGATGTCCTGCGGTCGGCTGGGTCCCTCTCTCAATGAGCTCCGGCAGGGAACAACGCGTTTCGCAGTAAGCTTCGTCAGGTTCCTGCCGTATGCTCATTGTGTGCAGTCTATATAGGCGCCCCGATTTAATTAATTAGTAAAACACCTGGCTTTCATTAAAAGTTGTCCACTTCCAATAGACTAATGTAATGTCAATGTAAATCGAACCGATCATAGCCCTTGGATACAGGGACAATATACTTGTTATTGTAAACATTTCTCTAGTGTCAATATATTAAAATCAAACATTGTTTTAATAAATATTTTAAAATGTTTAAAAAACGTTTTAAAAAACAAACATCAATTCGCAGTGTGAAACATTATATTGTGGTGAGTATCATCAATAATCTTAAGCCTATGGACCTTTGCGGGCTCACACAGCCTGTTATAGTGGTTCTATGCCAGAGAGCTGTATCACTTAAACCATTATGCTGTCAGTGAACTTTTCTCCATTTGTTGTACAATGGTGCCATCATGTGGCTGAGTTTGGAAACTACATAGACATAGTTCTTCTCTCATGGTGACTCATGTTAGTAACAGAATGCTATTGGGATGTGGGCAGTGTAATAACCCAAATATATTAGAGATCTAAAAAATATTACAGATTTTTAGGGAACTTGAACATTAATAGCTGTTTGGACAAAAATAGATTAAACTTCAATACAGTTTGTAAAGGTGATCTTGTACAATGGTGCCATAATTTGGCTTAGTTTGGAAATTACAAAGACATAGTTATTCCCTAATGGTGACTAATGTTAGTAACAGGATGCTGTAGGACTGTGGGCACTGTAGCCACCCAAATTTATACACATTTAGACAAATATAAAACAATTCTAAAATAACTAGAAAAACTAAAAAATATAGATTTTAGGGAACTCGAACATTAATAACTAGTTGGACAAAAATAGATATTATTTCAATACAATTTATAAAAATGATATTGTTCATTAGTTGCCACGGTGGTATGCGTCAATTTGGTCTTCAAGGACTGGTTCGTGGTGGATTCATATTTAAGACGTGAACTCCTATTCAAAATTGTAGGGGAAAAAATGGGATTTGGGGATTGAAAACGGATCAGTGTGTGTTTAAAGGAAAGCTGCAATGTCTATCTCTACATTGAGGCCTATGGGGGCCAAGCTTTTCAATTTATAAATCAAAAAAGTTTCTTTTCTTGATAAAGTTGTCAGTCTGTCTCCACCCCTCCAATGTGGTGGGACTACCTCAATGCCCCTAAATTCAAGGCCAGATGGATCTCCTTGGTGGTGTAGTGCAAAATGTTTTGATACACTATGTGTCATAAGTTTCCGCCTAATGTTCCCTAGGTGCTCCAGAATGCGTACCCGTAATGGTCGGCTGGTACGCCCTACATACTGGAGTCCACAGGGGCAATTTAGTAGATAGACTACGAATTCAGATTTACAGTTGATGAAATTTGAAATTTTGAACTGTTCTCCTGTTGCTTTAGAGCTAAACTGAATTTTCTCTTTTGTTCCCTGTTTGCAGGCTTTACAGGTGTTACATCTGTGGAAACCTTTTACTTTCTGTAACCAATTTAAGTCCTGGCCTGTTGTCCTACTTTCTGGCCGGAAGAGGCTTGGTGCTAACCTCCTTTTAATATTATCCGCCCTCTTATAGATAACCTTGGGTTTCTCTGGGAGGTATTCTTTCAAGGTGGGGTCTCCCTGTAGCAGATGCCAGTGTTTATTCAGGATCTTTTGTATGCTCCCTGCATCTTGGCTATATTGTGTTAGGAAAGCAATATTAAACTCCTCTCTAGGTTTTGGTGGATTGGTTTTTAAAATGTCGCTGCGTTTAAGCTTCCCTACTTCTATTATTGCTGTATCCATTTTTTCATTATCATAATTCTTTGCAATGAATCGGTTCTTCAGAATATTGGATTGTTCCCTATAAACATGATCATCGCTAAAGTTTCTCCTGATTCTGCAAAACTGTCCTGGGGTATGTTTTTCAGCCATTTCTTATGGTGGCAGCTAGTGTTAAGCAGGTAATTATTGCAGTCAACTGTTTTGAAGAAAGTTTTAGTCTTCAGTCTATTATCTTCTATGTAAATTGTTAGATCTAAAAAGTCTACCGAATTATTCCCTATGCATGTTGTGAAAGCTAGGTTCCTCTCATTATTGTTAATGTAATTCAGAAAGTGATTTAAGGTTTCATTGTTGCCTCTCCAGATAAAAAACACATCATCGATGTATCTCCGCCATAGCACAAGATCCGCACTGAATTCATGTTCCGACCAGATGGTATCGGTCTCCCAACTGTCCATGAACAAGTTGGCATAACTCGGTGCGAATTTTGTACCCATGGCTGTTCCGCACTTTTGTAAAAAATATGTTCCATCAAAATTAAAAAGGTTGTGTTTAAGAATAAAATTAATACTTTCTAAAATAAAGCGTCTTTGTTCTATGTGAACGGTGGCATCATTTATTAGCGTCCGTTCGATGGCTTTAATTCCATCATCATGTTTTATGGACGTGTATAATGAAGTCACATCGCAGGTGCACATTTTATAGCCTTCTTGCCAATCTATCTGTTCTAATATATTTAGAATTTGCGTGGTGTCTCTGAGATAGGACCGCATCTCCGCAACGTATGGCTGCAGAAATAGATCTATGTACTCCGACAGTCGAGACGTGAGCGAGCCTATCCCAGAGATAATGGGTCTACCTGGTGGTGCTTTAATGTCCTTATGGATTTTGGGCAGAAATTAGAATATTGGCATAACCGGGAATTTCACATTTAGATAATCATATTCTTTTTCATTCAGGACTCCTGTTGAGCTGCCCCTGTCTAGCAGAGTTTGGAATTCTACACAGAATTCTCTGTGGGGATTAGTCTTCAGACGTGCATAGGTGATGTCATCCGACAGTATCCTCTCTGCTTCACCCTTGTAGTATTCCGTGTCCATAATGACTACCCCCCCCCCCCTTTATCTGCTTGTTTGAATGTAATAGCCTTTTCTTTCTCTAAGTTTTGCAATGCGATTTTTTCTTTCAAGGTTAGATTGTTCTTAGTTATCTTAGTAGCACCAGAGGTTAGTCTATCAAAGTCCTCCTGGATTTTCTGATGGAAGACTTCTAAGTTATGGCCTTTTGCCCAGCTTGGATAGAATTTGGATTTATTTTTTAGGTTTGAATGCTTGAACTCATCCATCTCTATATTCGCGTTAGCATTATTGTTCACTACCTCCCTTGTTTGTGCATCTTTTGAAATAAAGAATTTTTTAAGGGTTAACTGTCTAATGTATTTGTGCGCGTCTATATACAGATTGAAACTGTTCGCCTTGGCAACTGGTGCGAAGTTCAGCCCCTTTTTTATTAGGTTACATTCATCTACATTTAATTCTTTTTTGCTCAGATTAAATATATTGTTCAAATCGCTGCTCTTTTTCTGTGTCCTTCTTCCTCCCCGCTTTCCTCGTGGGGCCTTTTTCTGAGTTTTGTGTTTGGGGTTTCTTTTTCTTTCTGGTTTTCTGACACTAGGAAGCGATTCTGAGTAACTAGGGGTGGTGCTTTGAGTGATTGGGCCTGTTCTAAAAAATGCCCTGCGTGTGGTCGAGGTGATCTTTGCTCTCTCACATGACTCTGTTCTCTATCCTGTCTTTCTCTATATGTGGTCCTCTGTTCCCTATGGGGGGATTTGTGTTCTCTTCCTTGGCTATGTTCCCTATGATGTTTACGGGGTGACCGGTAGTGTCTCCTTTGACTCTCTTCTCTCTCATAACGTCTCTCTCTATATTCCCGATTTGACCCATGATATTTATAAGGTGATCTACGATCCCTATCCCTGCTACGTTCTCTCTCATACCTGTTATCTCTACGTTCTAGTGGTGATCTAGCTCTGTAGTTGTATGCGGGTGGCTTGGCTCTATGATGGCTTTCCTGATAATCTTTGGAATAGTACTTGTGTCTCTGCCAGTTTTCCTCCCGGTCTCTATCTTGTTTATTTTCCTCTTCCCTTTTGTGACTGACTGCGTCCTCGGTACTGTGAGTTTTTATTTCTTTATTCTCTCCAGGAGTTTCTAGATCACCAACTTCCCGCCCTCTTGGTGGTATGTGTCTAGCCTCTGTATTGAATGATACATTTTTAGTGTTATCAAATTTGGAATAGGTCCTATGTTTGTCTATTTTGGTTGGATAGCTCGATATGTTGGTTCTTAAAGTTTTGTTGCTATCTTCTCTACTCCTATATTCAAACATTTTCCTATCCTTTGGGGTGGTAGGTGGGACTAGTGTGACCCTTTGCCATTTGGGGTTGGACCCTACTAAGTAGTCTTCCTCATCTCGTCTAAATTTCTTATTTTTAGACTCTATCAGATTTCTTTCTATAGCATCTATTTCATCAGCTAGTTTTTGGTCTCTATTTAGGAAGGTGGGGTTGTCTGTGGAAATTTCTAATCTCTTCTGAATTAAAGTAACTTCTCGATCAATTTCTATCAAGGTCTTTGTATGATGTTTAATGATTAGTTTCATTAGACTGAATGAACACGCATCCATAGTTTCTTCCCATTGGACATTATATTCTATGTCTGCTAATTCAAAGGAGGATTTTTTATCAAATCGTAAACCCCTAGGTATACGTTTGATGTCTAAGTATTTCTCTAAATAGACTTTATCCCAGACCTTTTTGGTCTCTTTCTTAAGTAAATTCTCAAGTTTGTCAAACTCGTTATTTATTGTTTCTACATCTCCCATCTCCGCTGACTCAATTTCTCTCATTTTGTTCTATATGTTGTTACTTCTGAAAATTCTTTTTGTAAAAACACTCTCTTTAATTTCGACTGGGTTTTCCATCTCTATGGTTTCTTCTTCCATATTAGGAGCTTTTTGGGGTGCTGCCACCAGGATGGGATTAGAAAAGGCTCAGTGGTTGTTTGAACTGGGGCGCTCCCTGGAATGTGTGGCTAAAAAATGCTACAACACCTTTGATATATTAAAATATGTAGAAAAATAAAAAATTGTGTTTTGTGGTGTAAAAGAGTATAAAAATATATACTGGCCCTTTTGATGATTTTTGGTTGCTGCTTGACCTTGAAGAAGGGAACCCCGTGTCCTTCTTAACGTGGCAATGGGAGTGTGAAGACGGTCAGCGCAAAACTCATGGACCTCACGATGTTGATGGAACAGGATGAAGTTGAATAAAAATGGAATAAAACACAGTATTAGTGTCACATATGTGGGGGATGGGGGGGATGGGGGGGGTGGGGGGGAATGGAGGAAGGGGTGATGGTGGAATTCCACTAAATAAACAATAAATGAAACATAAACATATAGTTTCAGTGACTCACACGGGCTTGTGTGAGACTTCGCCCTCAACGCAGACTGTATTGGGTAAATGCAGACTCCTATGGTGGAGTCCCAATAAACATAAAACTCACACGGCCTAATGTGAGTTCTTGCCCTCAGAGGGTGATGTCAGCCTGTATAGGTGGTGTGAAGTCGTCTCAGCAAAATATCCCCCAATAGGTATAGTGTGTGAGTGTCTCCTCTCCCCGTTGGCCAAAAGACCAAGAAAATGTGTGCAAACCAGGGTTAGCAGTATAACAGGTCTTTATTTGGTAACAGTTTGAGACATGAGCATAAACAAGCATACACGTTGAAAAAGCATATAAAAATATAAATATAGCAAGGTGAATAAACAAAAAACAAAAAGCACACTCACACTGAATTGTAACTTCTTTTGCCCAGCGTCGGCCGCGTGGTTTGATCCCGCAAGATCTCCTCCTCTGTTGTTGCTCTCACTGGCGCGTCCGGCAGTGGAACCGGAAGAGAGGATCTATACCGGATGTCCTGCGGTCGGCTGGGTCCCTCTCTCAATGAGCTCCGGCAGGGAACAACGCGTTTCGCAGTAAGCTTCGTCAGGTTCCTGCCGGATGCTCATTGTGTGCAGTCTATATAGGCGCCCCGATTTAATTAATTAGTAAAACACCTGGCTTTCATTAAAAGTTGTCCACTTCCAATAGACTAATGTAATGTCAATGTAAATCGAACCGATCATAGCCCTTGGATACAGGGACAATATACTTGTTATTGTAAACATTTCTCTAGTGTCAATATATTAAAATCAAACATTGTTTTAATAAATATTTTAAAATGTTTAAAAAACGTTTTAAAAAACAAACATCAGTTCGCAGTGTGAAACATTATATTGTGGTGAGTATCATCAATAATCTTAAGCCTATGGACCTTTGCGGGCTCACACAGCCTGTTATAGTGGTTCTATGCCAGAGAGCTGTATCACTTAAACCATTATGCTGTCAGTGAACTTTTCTCCATTTGTTGTACAATGGTGCCATCATGTGGCTGAGTTTGGAAACTACATAGACATAGTTCTTCTCTCATGGTGACTCATGTTAGTAACAGAATGCTATTGGGATGTGGGCAGTGTAATAACCCAAATATATTAGAGATCTAAAAAATATTACAGATTTTTAGGGAACTTGAACATTAATAGCTGTTTGGACAAAAATAGATTAAACTTCAATACAGTTTGTAAAGGTGATCTTGTACAATGGTGCCATAATTTGGTTTAGTTTGGAAATTACAAAGACATAGTTATTCCCTAATGGTGACTAATGTTAGTAACAGGATGCTGTAGGACTGTGGGCACTGTAGCCACCCAAATTTATACACATTTAGACAAATATAAAACAATTCTAAAATAACTAGAAAAACTAAAAAATATAGATTTTAGGGAACTCGAACATTAATAACTAGTTGGACAAAAATAGATATTATTTCAATACAATTTATAAAAATGATATTGTTCATTAGTTGCCACGGTGGTATGCGTCAATTTGGTCTTCAAGGACTGGTTCGTGGTGGATTCATATTTAAGACGTGAACTCCTATTCAAAATTGTAGGGGGAAAAATGGGATTTGGGGATTGAAAACGGATCAGTGTGTGTTTAAAGGAAAGCTGCAATGTCTATCTCTACATTGAGGCCTATGGGGGCCAAGCTTTTCAATTTATAAATCCAAAAAGTTTCTTTTCTTGATAAAGTTGTCAGTCTGTCTCCACCCCTCCAATGTGGTGGGACTACCTCAATGCCCCTAAATTCAAGGCCAGATGGATCTCCTTGGTGGTGTAGTGCAAAATGTTTTGATACACTATGTGTCATAAGTTTCCGCCTAATGTTCCCTAGGTGCTCCAGAATGCGCACCCGTAATGGTCGGCTGGTACGCCCTACATACTGGAGTCCACAGGGGCAATTTAGTAGATAGACTATGAATTCAGATTTACAGTTGATGAAATTTGAAATTTTGAACTGTTCTCCTGTTGCTTTAGAGCTAAACTGAATTTTCTCTTTTGTTCCCTGTTTGCAGGCTTTACAGGTGTTACATCTGTGGAAACCTTTTACTTTCTGTAACCAATTTAAGTCCTGGCCTGTTGTCCTACTTTCTGGCCGGAAGAGGCTTGGTGCTAACCTCCTTTTAATATTATCCGCCCTCTTATAGATAACCTTGGGTTTCTCTGGGAGGTATTCTTTCAAGGTGGGGTCTCCCTGTAGCAGATGCCAGTGTTTATTCAGGATCTTTTGTATGCTCCCTGCATCTTGGCTATATTGTGTTAGGAAAGCAATATTAAACTCCTCTCTAGGTTTTGGTGGATTGGTTTTTAAAATGTCGCTGCGTTTAAGCTTCCCTACATCTATTATTGCTGTATCCATTTTTTCATTATCATAATTCTTTGCAATGAATCGGTTCTTCAGAATATTGGATTGTTCCCTATAAACATGATCATCGCTAAAGTTTCTCCTGATTCTGCGAAACTGTCCTGGGGGTATGTTTTTCAGCCATTTCTTATGGTGGCAGCTAGTGTTAAGCAGGTAATTATTGCAGTCAACTGTTTTGAAGAAAGTTTTAGTCTTCAGTCTATTATCTTTTATGTAAATTGTTAGATCTAAAAAGTCTACCGAATTATTCCCTATGCATGTTGTGAAAGCTAGGTTCCTCTCATTATTGTTAATGTAATTCAGAAAGTGATTTAAGGTTTCATTGTTGCCTCTCCAGATAAAAAACACATCATCGATGTATCTCCGCCATAGCACAAGATCCGCACTGAATTCATGTTCCGACCAGATGGTATCGGTCTCCCAACTGTCCATGAACAAGTTGGCATAACTCGGTGCGAATTTTGAACCCATGGCTGTTCCGCACTTTTGTAAAAAATATGTTCCATCAAAATTAAAAAGGTTGTGTTTAAGAATAAAATTAATACTTTCTAAAATAAAGCGTCTTTGTTCTATGTGAACGGTGGCATCATTTATTAGCGTCCGTTCGATGGCTTTAATTCCATCATCATGTTTTATGGACGTGTATAATGAAGTCACATCGCAGGTGCACATTTTATAGCCTTCTTGCCAATCTATCTGTTCTAATATATTTAGAATTTGCGTGGTGTCTCTGAGATAGGACCGCATCTCCGCAACGTATGGCTGCAGAAATAGATCTATGTACTCCGACAGTCGAGACGTGAGCGAGCCTATCCCAGAGATAATGGGTCTACCTGGTGGTGCTTTAATGTCCTTATGGATTTTGGGCAGAAAATAGAATATTGGCATAACCGGGAATTTCACATTTAGATAATCATATTCTTTTTCATTCAGGACTCCTGTTGAGCTGCCCCTGTCTAGCAGAGTTTGGAATTCTACACAGAATTCTCTGTGGGGATTAGTCTTCAGACGTGCATAGGTGATGTCATCCGACAGTATCCTCTCTGCTTCACCCTTGTAGTATTCCGTGTCCATAATGACTACCCACCCCCCCCTTTATCTGCTTGTTTGAATGTAATAGCCTTTTCTTTCTCTAAGTTTTGCAATGCGATTTTTTCTTTCAAGGTTAGATTGTTCTTAGTTATCTTAGTAGCACCAGAGGTTAGTCTATCAAAGTCCTCCTGGATTTTCTGATGGAAGACTTCTAAGTTATGGCCTTTCGCCCAGCTTGGATAGAATTTGGATTTATTTTTTAGGTTTGAATGCTTGAACTCATCCATCTCTATATTCGCGTTAGCATTATTGTTCACTACCTCCCTTGTTTGTGCATCTTTTGAAATAAAGAATTTTTTAAGGGTTAACTGTCTAATGTATTTGTGCGCGTCTATATACAGATTGAAACTGTTCGCCTTGGCAACTGGTGCGAAGTTCAGCCCCTTTTTTATTAGGTTACATTCATCTACATTTAATTCTTTTTTGCTCAGATTAAATATATTGTTCAAATCGCTGCTCTTTTTCTGTGTCCTTCTTCCTCCCCGCTTTCCTCGTGGGGCCTTTTTCTGAGTTTTGTGTTTGGGGTTTCTTTTTCTTTCTGGTTTTCTGACACTAGGAAGCGATTCTGAGTAACTAGGGGTGGTGCTTTGAGTGATTGGGCCTGTTCTAAAAAATGCCCTGCGTGTGGTCGGGGTGATCTTTGCTCTCTCACATGACTCTGTTCTCTATCCTGTCTTTCTCTATATGTGGTCCTCTGTTCCCTATGGGGGGATTTGTGTTCTCTTCCTTGGCTATGTTCCCTATGATGTTTACGGGGTGACCGGTAGTGTCTCCTTTGACTCTCTTCTCTCTCATAACGTCTCTCTCTATATTCCCGATTTGACCCATGATATTTATAAGGTGATCTACGATCCCTATCCCTGCTACGTTCTCTCTCATACCTGTTATCTCTACGTTCTAGTGGTGATCTAGCTCTGTAGTTGTATGCGGGTGGCTTGGCTCTATGATGGCTTTCCTGATAATCTTTGGAATAGTACTTGTGTCTCTGCCAGTTTTCCTCCCGGTCTCTATCTTGTTTATTTGCCTCTTCCCTTTTGTGACTGACTGCGTCCTCGGTACTGTGAGTTTTTATTTCTTTATTCTCTCCAGGAGTTTCTAGATCACCAACTTCCCGCCCTCTTGGTGGTATGTGTCTAGCCTCTGTATTGAATGATACATTTTTAGTGTTATCAAATTTGGAATAGGTCCTATGTTTGTCTATTTTGGTTGGATAGCTCGATATGTTGGTTCTTAAAGTTTTGTTGCTATCTTCTCTACTCCTATATTCAAACATTTTCCTATCCTTTGGGGTGGTAGGTGGGACTAGTGTGACCCTTTGCCATTTGGGGTTGGACCCTACTAAGTAGTCTTCCTCATCTCGTCTAAATTTCTTATTTTTAGACTCTATCAGATTTCTTTCTATAGCATCTATTTCATCAGCTAGTTTTTGGTCTCTATTTAGGAAGGTGGGGTTGTCTGTGGAAATTTCTAATCTCTTCTGAATTAAAGTAACTTCTCGATCAATTTCTATCAAGGTCTTTGTATGATGTTTAATGATTAGTTTCATTAGACTGAATGAACACGCATCCATAGTTTCTTCCCATTGGACATTATATTCTATGTCTGCTAATTCAAAGGAGGATTTTTTATCAAATCGTAAACCCCTAGGTATACGTTTGATGTCTAAGTATTTCTCTAAATAGACTTTATCCCAGACCTTTTTGGTCTCTTTCTTAAGTAAATTCTCAAGTTTGTCAAACTCGTTATTTATTGTTTCTACATCTCCCATCTCCGCTGACTCAATTTCTCTCATTTTGTTCTATATGTTGTTACTTCTGAAAATTCTTTTTGTAAAAACACTCTCTTTAATTTCGACTGGGTTTTCCATCTCTATGGTTTCTTCTTCCATATTAGGAGCTTTTTGGGGTGCTGCCACCAGGATGGGATTAGAAAAGGCTCAGTGGTTGTTTGAACTGGGGCGCTCCCTGGAATGTGTGGCTAAAAAATGCTACAACACCTTTGATATATTAAAATATGTAGAAAAATAAAAAATTGTGTTTTGTGGTGTAAAAGAGTATAAAAATATATACTGGCCCTTTTGATGATTTTTGGTTGCTGCTTGACCTTGAAGAAGGGAACCCCGTGTCCTTCTTAACGTGGCAATGGGAGTGTGAAGACGGTCAGCGCAAAACTCATGGACCTCACGATGTTGATGGAACAGGATGAAGTTGAATAAAAATGGAATAAAACACAGTATTAGTGTCACATATGTGGGGGATGGGGGGGGATGGGGGGGGGGTGGGGGGGAATGGAGGAAGGGGTGATGGTGGAATTCCACTAAATAAACAATAAATGAAACATAAACATATAGTTTCAGTGACTCACACGGGCTTGTGTGAGACTTCGCCCTCAACGCAGACTGTAGTGGGTAAATGCAGACTCCTATGGTGGAGTCCCAATAAACATAAAACTCACACGGCCTAATGTGAGTTCTTGCCCTCAGAGGGTGAGGTCAGCCTGTATAGGTGGTGTGAAGTTGTCTCAGCAAAATATCCCCCAATAGGTACAGTGTGTGAGTGTCTCCTCTCCCCGTTGGCCAAAAGACCAAGAAAATGTGTGCAAACCAGGGTTAGCAGTATAACAGGTCTTTATTTGGTAACAGTTTGAGACATGAGCATAAACAAGCATACACGTTGAAAAAGCATATAACAATATAAATATAGCAAGGTGAATAAACAAAAAGCACACTCACACTGAATTGTAACTTCTTTTGCCCAGCGTCGGCCGCGTGGTTTGATCCCGCAAGATCTCCTCCTCCGTTGTTGCTCTCACTGGCGCGTCCGGCAGTGGAACCGGAAGAGAGGATCTATACCGGATGTCCTGCGGTCGGCTGGGTCCCTCTCTCAATGAGCTCCGGCAGGGAACAACGCGTTTCGCAGTAAGCTTCGTCAGGTTCCTGCCGGATGCTCATTGTGTGCAGTCTATATAGGCGCCCCGATTTAATTAATTAGTAAAACACCTGGCTTTCATTAAAAGTTGTCCACTTCCAATAGACTAATGTAATGTCAATGTAAATCGAACCGATCATAGCCCTTGGATACAGGGACAATATACTTGTTATTGTAAACATTTCTCTAGTGTCAATATATTAAAATCAAACATTGTTTTAATAAATATTTTAAAATGTTTAAAAAACGTTTTAAAAAACAAACATCAGTTCGCAGTGTGAAACATTATATTGTGGTGAGTATCATCAATAATCTTAAGCCTATGGACCTTTGCGGGCTCACACAGCCTATAATAGTGGTTCTATGCCAGAGAGCTGTATCACTTAAACCATTATGCTGTCAGTGAACTTTTCTCCATTTGTTGTACAATGGTGCCATCATGTGGCTGAGTTTGGAAACTACATAGACATAGTTCTTCTCTCATGGTGACTCATGTTAGTAACAGAATGCTATTGGGATGTGGGCAGTGTAATAACCCAAATATATTAGAGATCTAAAAAATATTACAGATTTTTAGGGAACTTGAACATTAATAGCTGTTTGGACAAAAATAGATTAAACTTCAATACAGTTTGTAAAGGTGATCTTGTACAATGGTGCCATAATTTGGCTTAGTTTGGAAATTACAAAGACATAGTTATTCCCTAATGGTGACTAATGTTAGTAACAGGATGCTGTAGGACTGTGGGCACTGTAGCCACCCAAATTTATACACATTTAGACAAATATAAAACAATTCTAAAATAACTAGAAAAACTAAAAAATATAGATTTTAGGGAACTCGAACATTAATAACTAGTTGGACAAAAATAGATATTATTTCAATACAATTTATAAAAATGATATTGTTCATTAGTTGCCACGGTGGTATGCGTCAATTTGGTCTTCAAGGACTGGTTCGTGGTGGATTCATATTTAAGACGTGAACTCCTATTCAAAATTGTAGGGGGAAAAATGGGATTTGGGGATTGAAAACGGATCAGTGTGTGTTTAAAGGAAAGCTGCAATGTCTATCTCTACATTGAGGCCTATGGGGGCCAAGCTTTTCAATTTATAAATCCAAAAAGTTTCTTTTCTTGATAAAGTTGTCAGTCTGTCTCCACCCCTCCAATGTGGTGGGACTACCTCAATGCCCCTAAATTCAAGGCCAGATGGATCTCCTTGGTGGTGTAGTGCAAAATGTTTTGATACACTATGTGTCATAAGTTTCCGCCTAATGTTCCCTAGGTGCTCCAGAATGCGTACCCGTAATGGTCGGCTGGTACGCCCTACATACTGGAGTCCACAGGGGCAATTTAGTAGATAGACTACGAATTCAGATTTACAGTTGATGAAATTTGAAATTTTGAACTGTTCTCCTGTTGCTTTAGAGCTAAACTGAATTTTCTCTTTTGTTCCCTGTTTGCAGGCTTTACAGGTGTTACATCTGTGGAAACCTTTTACTTTCTGTAACCAATTTAAGTCCTGGCCTGTTGTCCTACTTTCTGGCCGGAAGAGGCTTGGTGCTAACCTCCTTTTAATATTATCCGCCCTCTTATAGATAACCTTGGGTTTCTCTGGGAGGTATTCTTTCAAGGTGGGGTCTCCCTGTAGCAGATGCCAGTGTTTATTCAGGATCTTTTGTATGCTCCCTGCATCTTGGCTATATTGTGTTAGGAAAGCAATATTAAACTCCTCTCTAGGTTTTGGTGGATTGGTTTTTAAAATGTCGCTGCGTTTAAGCTTCCCTACATCTATTATTGCTGTATCCATTTTTTCATTATCATAATTCTTTGCAATGAATCGGTTCTTCAGAATATTGGATTGTTCCCTATAAACATGATCATCGCTAAAGTTTCTCCTGATTCTGCGAAACTGTCCTGGGGGTATGTTTTTCAGCCATTTCTTATGGTGGCAGCTAGTGTTAAGCAGGTAATTATTGCAGTCAACTGTTTTGAAGAAAGTTTTAGTCTTCAGTCTATTATCTTCTATGTAAATTGTTAGATCTAAAAAGTCTACCGAATTATTCCCTATGCATGTTGTGAAAGCTAGGTTCCTCTCATTATTGTTAATGTAATTCAGAAAGTGATTTAAGGTTTCATTGTTGCCTCTCCAGATAAAAAACACATCATCGATGTATCTCCGCCATAGCACAAGATCCGCACTGAATTCATGTTCCGACCAGATGGTATCGGTCTCCCAACTGTCCATGAACAAGTTGGCATAACTCGGTGCGAATTTTGAACCCATGGCTGTTCCGCACTTTTGTAAAAAATATGTTCCATCAAAATTTAAAAGGTTGTGTTTAAGAATAAAATTAATACTTTCTAAAATAAAGCGTCTTTGTTCTATGTGAACGGTGGCATCATTTATTAGCGTCCGTTCGATGGCTTTAATTCCATCATCATGTTTTATGGACGTGTATAATGAAGTCACATCGCAGGTGCGCATTTTATAGCCTTCTTGCCAATCTATCTGTTCTAATATATTTAGAATTTGCGTGGTGTCTCTGAGATAGGACCGCATCTCCGCAACGTATGGCTGCAGAAATAGATCTATGTACTCCGACAGTCGAGACGTGAGCGAGCCTATCCCAGAGATAATGGGTCTACCTGGTGGTGCTTTAATGTCCTTATGGATTTTGGGCAGAAAATAGAATATTGGCATAACCGGGAATTTCACATTTAGATAATCATATTCTTTTTCATTCAGGACTCCTGTTGAGCTGCCCCTGTCTAGCAGAGTTTGGAATTCTACACAGAATTCTCTGTGGGGATTAGTCTTCAGACGTGCATAGGTGATGTCATCCGACAGTATCCTCTCTGCTTCACCCTTGTAGTATTCCGTGTCCATAATGACTACCCACCCCCCCCCTTTATCTGCTTGTTTGAATGTAATAGCCTTTTCTTTCTCTAAGTTTTGCAATGCGATTTTTTCTTTCAAGGTTAGATTGTTCTTAGTTATCTTAGTAGCACCAGAGGTTAGTCTATCAAAGTCCTCCTGGATTTTCTGATGGAAGACTTCTAAGTTATGGCCTTTCGCCCAGCTTGGATAGAATTTGGATTTATTTTTTAGGTTTGAATGCTTGAACTCATCCATCTCTATATTCGCGTTAGCATTATTGTTCACTACCTCCCTTGTTTGTGCATCTTTTGAAATAAAGAATTTTTTAAGGGTTAACTGTCTAATGTATTTGTGCGCGTCTATATACAGATTGAAACTGTTCGCCTTGGCAACTGGTGCGAAGTTCAGCCCTTTTTTTATTAGGTTACATTCATCTACATTTAATTCTTTTTTGCTCAGATTAAATATATTGTTCAAATCGCTGCTCTTTTTCTGTGTCCTTCTTCCTCCCCGCTTTCCTCGTGGGGCCTTTTTCTGAGTTTTGTGTTTGGGGTTTCTTTTTCTTTCTGGTTTTCTGACACTAGGAAGCGATTCTGAGTAACTAGGGGTGGTGCTTTGAGTGATTGGGCCTGTTCTAAAAAATGCCCTGCGTGTGGTCGGGGTGATCTTTGCTCTCTCACATGACTCTGTTCTCTATCCTGTCTTTCTCTATATGTGGTCCTCTGTTCCCTATGGGGGGATTTGTGTTCTCTTCCTTGGCTATGTTCCCTATGATGTTTACGGGGTGACCGGTAGTGTCTCCTTTGACTCTCTTCTCTCTCATAACGTCTCTCTCTATATTCCCGATTTGACCCATGATATTTATAAGGTGATCTACGATCCCTATCCCTGCTACGTTCTCTCTCATACCTGTTATCTCTACGTTCTAGTGGTGATCTAGCTCTGTAGTTGTATGCGGGTGGCTTGGCTCTATGATGGCTTTCCTGATAATCTTTGGAATAGTACTTGTGTCTCTGCCAGTTTTCCTCCCGGTCTCTATCTTGTTTATTTGCCTCTTCCCTTTTGTGACTGACTGCGTCCTCGGTACTGTGAGTTTTTATTTCTTTATTCTCTCCAGGAGTTTCTAGATCACCAACTTCCCGCCCTCTTGGTGGTATGTGTCTAGCCTCTGTATTGAATGATACATTTTTAGTGTTATCAAATTTGGAATAGGTCCTATGTTTGTCTATTTTGGTTGGATAGCTCGATATGTTGGTTCTTAAAGTTTTGTTGCTATCTTCTCTACTCCTATATTCAAACATTTTCCTATCCTTTGGGGTGGTAGGTGGGACTAGTGTGACCCTTTGCCATTTGGGGTTGGACCCTACTAAGTAGTCTTCCTCATCTCGTCTAAATTTCTTATTTTTAGACTCTATCAGATTTCTTTCTATAGCATCTATTTCATCAGCTAGTTTTTGGTCTCTATTTAGGAAGGTGGGGTTGTCTGTGGAAATTTCTAATCTCTTCTGAATTAAAGTAACTTCTCGATCAATTTCTATCAAGGTCTTTGTATGATGTTTAATGATTAGTTTCATTAGACTGAATGAACACGCATCCATAGTTTCTTCCCATTGGACATTATATTCTATGTCTGCTAATTCAAAGGAGGATTTTTTATCAAATCGTAAACCCCTAGGTATACGTTTGATGTCTAAGTATTTCTCTAAATAGACTTTATCCCAGACCTTTTTGGTCTCTTTCTTAAGTAAATTCTCAAGTTTGTCAAACTCGTTATTTATTGTTTCTACATCTCCCATCTCCGCTGACTCAATTTCTCTCATTTTGTTCTATATGTTGTTACTTCTGAAAATTCTTTTTGTAAAAACACTCTCTTTAATTTCGACTGGGTTTTCCATCTCTATGGTTTCTTCTTCCATATTAGGAGCTTTTTGGGGTGCTGCCACCAGGATGGGATTAGAAAAGGCTCAGTGGTTGTTTGAACTGGGGCGCTCCCTGGAATGTGTGGCTAAAAAATGCTACAACACCTTTGATATATTAAAATATGTAGAAAAATAAAAAATTGTGTTTTGTGGTGTAAAAGAGTATAAAAATATATACTGGCCCTTTTGATGATTTTTGGTTGCTGCTTGACCTTGAAGAAGGGAACCACGTGTCCTTCTTAACGTGGCAATGGGAGTGTGAAGACGGTCAGCGCAAAACTCATGGACCTCACGATGTTGATGGAACAGGATGAAGTTGAATAAAAATGGAAGAGAATGGAGGAAGGGGTGATGGTGGAATTCCACTAAATAAACAATAAATGAAACATAAACATATAGTTTCAGTGACTCACACGGGCTTGTGTGAGACTTCGCCCTCAACGCAGACTGTAGTGGGTAAATGCAGACTCCTATGGTGGAGTCCCAATAAACATAAAACTCACACGGCCTAATGTGAGTTCTTGCCCTCAGAGGGTGATGTCAGCCTGTATAGGTGGTGTGAAGTCGTCTCAGCAAAATATCCCCCAATAGGTATAGTGTGTGAGTGTCTCCTCTCCCCGTTGGCCAAAAGACCAAGAAAATGTGTGCAAACCAGGGTTAGCAATATAACAGGTCTTTATTTGGTAACAGTTTGAGACATGAGCATAAACAAGCATACACGTTGAAAAAGCATATAACAATATAAATATAGCAAGGTGAATAAACAAAAAACAAAAAGCACACTCACATTGAATTGTAACTTCTTTTGCCCAGCGTCGGCCGCGTGGTTTGATCCCGCAAGATCTCCTCCTCTGTTGTTACTCCTCACTGGCGCGTCCGGCAGTGGAACCGGAAGAGAGGATCTATACCGGATGTCCTGCGGTCGGCTGGGTCCCTCTCTCAATGAGCTCCGGCAGGGAACAACGCGTTTCGCAGTAAGCTTCGTCAGGTTCCTGCCGGATGCTTATTGTGTGCAGTCTATATAGGCGCCCCGATTTAATTAATTAGTAAAACACCTGGCTTTCATTAAAAGTTGTCCACTTCCAATAGACTAATGTAATGTCAATGTAAATCGAACCGATCATAGCCCTTGGATACAGGGACAATATACTTGTTATTGTAAACATTTCTCTAGTGTCAATATATTAAAATCAAACATTGTTTTAATAAATATTTTAAAATGTTTAAAAAACGTTTTAAAAAACAAACATCAGTTCGCAGTGTGAAACATTATATTGTGGTGAGTATCATCAATAATCTTAAGCCTATGGACCTTTGCGGGCTCACACAGCCTGTTATAGTGGTTCTATGCCAGAGAGCTGTATCACTTAAACCATTATGCTGTCAGTGAACTTTTCTCCATTTGTTGTACAATGGTGCCATCATGTGGCTGAGTTTGGAAACTACATAGACATAGTTCTTCTCTCATGGTGACTCATGTTAGTAACAGAATGCTATTGGGATGTGGGCAGTGTAATAACCCAAATATATTAGAGATCTAAAAAATATTACAGATTTTTAGGGAACTTGAACATTAATAGCTGTTTGGACAAAAATAGATTAAACTTCAATACAGTTTGTAAAGGTGATCTTGTACAATGGTGCCATAATTTGGCTTAGTTTGGAAATTACAAAGACATAGTTATTCCCTAATGGTGACTAATGTTAGTAACAGGATGCTGTAGGACTGTGGGCACTGTAGCCACCCAAATTTATACACATTTAGACAAATATAAAACAATTCTAAAATAACTAGAAAAACTAAAAAATATAGATTTTAGGGAACTCGAACATTAATAACTAGTTGGACAAAAATAGATATTATTTCAATACAATTTATAAAAATGATATTGTTCATTAGTTGCCACGGTGGTATGCGTCAATTTGGTCTTCAAGGACTGGTTCGTGGTGGATTCATATTTAAGACGTGAACTCCTATTCAAAATTGTAGGGGGAAAAATGGGATTTGGGGATTGAAAACGGATCAGTGTGTGTTTAAAGGAAAGCTGCAATGTCTATCTCTACATTGAGGCCTATGGGGGCCAAGCTTTTCAATTTATAAATCCAAAAAGTTTCTTTTCTTGATAAAGTTGTCAGTCTGTCTCCACCCCTCCAATGTGGTGGGACTACCTCAATGCCCCTAAATTCAAGGCCAGATGGATCTCCTTGGTGGTGTAGTGCAAAATGTTTTGATACACTATGTGTCATAAGTTTCCGCCTAATGTTCCCTAGGTGCTCCAGAATGCGCACCCGTAATGGTCGGCTGGTACGCCCTACATACTGGAGTCCACAGGGGCAATTTAGTAGATAGACTACGAATTCAGATTTACAGTTGATGAAATTTGAAATTTTGAACTGTTCTCCTGTTGCTTTAGAGCTAAACTGAATTTTCTCTTTTGTTCCCTGTTTGCAGGCTTTACAGGTGTTACATCTGTGGAAACCTTTTACTTTCTGTAACCAATTTAAGTCCTGGCCTGTTGTCCTACTTTCTGGCCGGAAGAGGCTTGGTGCTAACCTCCTTTTAATATTATCCGCCCTCTTATAGATAACCTTGGGTTTCTCTGGGAGGTATTCTTTCAAGGTGGGGTCTCCCTGTAGCAGATGCCAGTGTTTATTCAGGATCTTTTGTATGCTCCCTGCATCTTGGCTATATTGTGTTAGGAAAGCAATATTAAACTCCTCTCTAGGTTTTGGTGGATTGGTTTTTAAAATGTCGCTGCGTTTAAGCTTCCCTACATCTATTATTGCTGTATCCATTTTTTCATTATCATAATTCTTTGCAATGAATCGGTTCTTCAGAATATTGGATTGTTCCCTATAAACATGATCATCGCTAAAGTTTCTCCTGATTCTGCGAAACTGTCCTGGGGGTATGTTTTTCAGCCATTTCTTATGGTGGCAGCTAGTGTTAAGCAGGTAATTATTGCAGTCAACTGTTTTGAAGAAAGTTTTAGTCTTCAGTCTATTATCTTCTATGTAAATTGTTAGATCTAAAAAGTCTACCGAATTATTCCCTATGCATGTTGTGAAAGCTAGGTTCCTCTCATTATTGTTAATGTAATTCAGAAAGTGATTTAAGGTTTCATTGTTGCCTCTCCAGATAAAAAACACATCATCGATGTATCTCCGCCATAGCACAAGATCCGCACTGAATTCATGTTCCGACCAGATGGTATCGGTCTCCCAACTGTCCATGAACAAGTTGGCATAACTCGGTGCGAATTTTGAACCCATGGCTGTTCCGCACTTTTGTAAAAAATATGTTCCATCAAAATTAAAAAGGTTGTGTTTAAGAATAAAATTAATACTTTCTAAAATAAAGCGTCTTTGTTCTATGTGAACGGTGGCATCATTTATTAGCGTCCGTTCGATGGCTTTAATTCCATCATCATGTTTTATGGACGTGTATAATGAAGTCACATCGCAGGTGCACATTTTATAGCCTTCTTGCCAATCTATCTGTTCTAATATATTTAGAATTTGCGTGGTGTCTCTGAGATAGGACCGCATCTCCGCAACGTATGGCTGCAGAAATAGATCTATGTACTCCGACAGTCGAGACGTGAGCGAGCCTATCCCAGAGATAATGGGTCTACCTGGTGGTGCTTTAATGTCCTTATGGATTTTGGGCAGAAAATAGAATATTGGCATAACCGGGAATTTCACATTTAGATAATCATATTCTTTTTCATTCAGGACTCCTGTTGAGCTGCCCCTGTCTAGCAGAGTTTGGAATTCTATACAGAATTCTCTGTGGGGATTAGTCTTCAGACGTGCATAGGTGATGTCATCCGACAGTATCCTCTCTGCTTCACCCTTGTAGTATTCCGTGTCCATAATGACTACCCCCCCCCCCTTTATCTGCTTGTTTGAATGTAATAGCCTTTTCTTTCTCTAAGTTTTGCAATGCGATTTTTTCTTTCAAGGTTAGATTGTTCTTAGTTATCTTAGTAGCACCAGAGGTTAGTCTATCAAAGTCCTCCTGGATTTTCTGATGGAAGACTTCTAAGTTATGGCCTTTCGCCCAGCTTGGATAGAATTTGGATTTATTTTTTAGGTTTGAATGCTTGAACTCATCCATCTCTATATTCGCGTTAGCATTATTGTTCACTACCTCCCTTGTTTGTGCATCTTTTGAAATAAAGAATTTTTTAAGGGTTAACTGTCTAATGTATTTGTGCGCGTCTATATACAGATTGAAACTGTTCGCCTTGGCAACTGGTGCGAAGTTCAGCCCCTTTTTTATTAGGTTACATTCATCTACATTTAATTCTTTTTTGCTCAGATTAAATATATTGTTCAAATCGCTGCTCTTTTTCTGTGTCCTTCTTCCTCCCCGCTTTCCTCGTGGGGCCTTTTTCTGAGTTTTGTGTTTGGGGTTTCTTTTTCTTTCTGGTTTTCTGACACTAGGAAGCGATTCTGAGTAACTAGGGGTGGTGCTTTGAGTGATTGGGCCTGTTCTAAAAAATGCCCTGCGTGTGGTCGGGGTGATCTTTGCTCTCTCACATGACTCTGTTCTCTATCCTGTCTTTCTCTATATGTGGTCCTCTGTTCCCTATGGGGGGATTTGTGTTCTCTTCCTTGGCTATGTTCCCTATGATGTTTACGGGGTGACCGGTAGTGTCTCCTTTGACTCTCTTCTCTCTCATAACGTCTCTCTCTATATTCCCGATTTGACCCATGATATTTATAAGGTGATCTACGATCCCTATCCCTGCTACGTTCTCTCTCATACCTGTTATCTCTACGTTCTAGTGGTGATCTAGCTCTGTAGTTGTATGCGGGTGGCTTGGCTCTATGATGGCTTTCCTGATAATCTTTGGAATAGTACTTGTGTCTCTGCCAGTTTTCCTCCCGGTCTCTATCTTGTTTATTTGCCTCTTCCCTTTTGTGACTGACTGCGTCCTCGGTACTGTGAGTTTTTATTTCTTTATTCTCTCCAGGAGTTTCTAGATCACCAACTTCCCGCCCTCTTGGTGGTATGTGTCTAGCCTCTGTATTGAATGATACATTTTTAGTGTTATCAAATTTGGAATAGGTCCTATGTTTGTCTATTTTGGTTGGATAGCTCGATATGTTGGTTCTTAAAGTTTTGTTGCTATCTTCTCTACTCCTATATTCAAACATTTTCCTATCCTTTGGGGTGGTAGGTGGGACTAGTGTGACCCTTTGCCATTTGGGGTTGGACCCTACTAAGTAGTCTTCCTCATCTCGTCTAAATTTCTTATTTTTAGACTCTATCAGATTTCTTTCTATAGCATCTATTTCATCAGCTAGTTTTTGGTCTCTATTTAGGAAGGTGGGGTTGTCTGTGGAAATTTCTAATCTCTTCTGAATTAAAGTAACTTCTCGATCAATTTCTATCAAGGTCTTTGTATGATGTTTAATGATTAGTTTCATTAGACTGAATGAACACGCATCCATAGTTTCTTCCCATTGGACATTATATTCTATGTCTGCTAATTCAAAGGAGGATTTTTTATCAAATCGTAAACCCCTAGGTATACGTTTGATGTCTAAGTATTTCTCTAAATAGACTTTATCCCAGACCTTTTTGGTCTCTTTCTTAAGTAAATTCTCAAGTTTGTCAAACTCGTTATTTATTGTTTCTACATCTCCCATCTCCGCTGACTCAATTTCTCTCATTTTGTTCTATATGTTGTTACTTCTGAAAATTCTTTTTGTAAAAACACTCTCTTTAATTTTGACTGGGTTTTCCATCTCTATGGTTTCTTCTTCCATATTAGGAGCTTTTTGGGGTGCTGCCACCAGGATGGGATTAGAAAAGGCTCAGTGGTTGTTTGAACTGGGGCGCTCCCTGGAATGTGTGGCTAAAAAATGCTACAACACCTTTGATATATTAAAATATGTAGAAAAATAAAAAATTGTGTTTTGTGGTGTAAAAGAGTATAAAAATATATACTGGCCCTTTTGATGATTTTTGGTTGCTGCTTGACCTTGAAGAAGGGAACCCCGTGTCCTTCTTAACGTGGCAATGGGAGTGTGAAGACGGTCAGCGCAAAACTCATGGACCTCACGATGTTGATGGAACAGGATGAAGTTGAATAAAAATGGAATAAAACACAGTATTAGTGTCACATATGTGGGGGATGGGGGGGGATGGGGGGGGGGTGGGGGGGAATGGAGGAAGGGGTGATGGTGGAATTCCACTAAATAAACAATAAATGAAACATAAACATATAGTTTCAGTGACTCACACGGGCTTGTGTGAGACTTCGCCCTCAACGCAGACTGTAGTGGGTAAATGCAGACTCCTATGGTGGAGTCCCAATAAACATAAAACTCACACGGCCTAATGTGAGTTCTTGCCCTCAGAGGGTGAGGTCAGCCTGTATAGGTGGTGTGAAGTCGTCTCAGCAAAATATCCCCCAATAGGTACAGTGTGTGAGTGTCTCCTCTCCCCGTTGGCCAAAAGACCAAGAAAATGTGTGCAAACCAGGGTTAGCAGTATAACAGGTCTTTATTTGGTAACAGTTTGAGACATGAGCATAAACAAGCATACACGTTGAAAAAGCATATAACAATATAAATATAGCAAGGTGAATAAACAAAAAGCACACTCACACTGAATTGTAACTTCTTTTGCCCAGCGTCGGCCGCGTGGTTTGATCCCGCAAGATCTCCTCCTCCGTTGTTGCTCTCACTGGCGCGTCCGGCAGTGGAACCGGAAGAGAGGATCTATACCGGATGTCCTGCGGTCGGCTGGGTCCCTCTCTCAATGAGCTCCGGCAGGGAACAACGCGTTTCGCAGTAAGCTTCGTCAGGTTCCTGCCGGATGCTCATTGTGTGCAGTCTATATAGGCGCCCCGATTTAATTAATTAGTAAAACACCTGGCTTTCATTAAAAGTTGTCCACTTCCAATAGACTAATGTAATGTCAATGTAAATCGAACCGATCATAGCCCTTGGATACAGGGACAATATACTTGTTATTGTAAACATTTCTCTAGTGTCAATATATTAAAATCAAACATTGTTTTAATAAATATTTTAAAATGTTTAAAAAATGTTTTAAAAAACAAACATCAATTCGCAGTGTGAAACATTATATTGTGGTGAGTATCATCAATAATCTTAAGCCTATGGACCTTTGCGGGCTCACACAGCCTATAATAGTGGTTCTATGCCAGAGAGCTGTATCACTTAAACCATTATGCTGTCAGTGAACTTTTCTCCATTTGTTGTACAATGGTGCCATCATGTGGCTGAGTTTGGAAACTACATAGACATAGTTCTTCTCTCATGGTGACTCATGTTAGTAACAGAATGCTATTGGGATGTGGGCAGTGTAATAACCCAAATATATTAGAGATCTAAAAAATATTACAGATTTTTAGGGAACTTGAACATTAATAGCTGTTTGGACAAAAATAGATTAAACTTCAATACAGTTTGTAAAGGTGATCTTGTACAATGGTGCCATAATTTGGCTTAGTTTGGAAATTACAAAGACATAGTTATTCCCTAATGGTGACTAATGTTAGTAACAGGATGCTGTAGGACTGTGGGCACTGTAGCCACCCAAATTTATACACATTTAGACAAATATAAAACAATTCTAAAATAACTAGAAAAACTAAAAAATATAGATTTTAGGGAACTCGAACATTAATAACTAGTTGGACAAAAATAGATATTATTTCAATACAATTTATAAAAATGATATTGTTCATTAGTTGCCACGGTGGTATGCGTCAATTTGGTCTTCAAGGACTGGTTCGTGGTGGATTCATATTTAAGACGTGAACTCCTATTCAAAATTGTAGGGGAAAAAATGGGATTTGGGGATTGAAAACGGATCAGTGTGTGTTTAAAGGAAAGCTGCAATGTCTATCTCTACATTGAGGCCTATGGGGGCCAAGCTTTTCAATTTATAAATCCAAAAAGTTTCTTTTCTTGATAAAGTTGTCAGTCTGTCTCCACCCCTCCAATGTGGTGGGACTACCTCAATGCCCCTAAATTCAAGGCCAGATGGATCTCCTTGGTGGTGTAGTGCAAAATGTTTTGATACACTATGTGTCATAAGTTTCCGCCTAATGTTCCCTAGGTGCTCCAGAATGCGTACCCGTAATGGTCGGCTGGTACGCCCTACATATTGGAGTCCACAGGGGCAATTTAGTAGATAGACTATGAATTCAGATTTACAGTTGATGAAATTTGAAATTTTGAACTGTTCTCCTGTTGCTTTAGAGCTAAACTGAATTTTCTCTTTTGTTCCCTGTTTGCAGGCTTTACAGGTGTTACATCTGTGGAAACCTTTTACTTTCTGTAACCAATTTAAGTCCTGGCCTGTTGTCCTACTTTCTGGCCGGAAGAGGCTTGGTGCTAACCTCCTTTTAATATTATCCGCCCTCTTATAGATAACCTTGGGTTTCTCTGGGAGGTATACTTTCAAGGTGGGGTCTCCCTGTAGCAGATGCCAGTGTTTATTCAGGATCTTTTGTATGCTCCCTGCATCTTGGCTATATTGTGTTAGGAAAGCAATATTAAACTCCTCTCTAGGTTTTGGTGGATTGGTTTTTAAAATGTCGCTGCGTTTAAGCTTCCCTACATCTATTATTGCTGTATCCATTTTTTCATTATCATAATTCTTTGCAATGAATCGGTTCTTCAGAATATTGGATTGTTCCCTATAAACATGATCATCGCTAAAGTTTCTCCTGATTCTGCGAAACTGTCCTGGGGGTATGTTTTTCAGCCATTTCTTATGGTGGCAGCTAGTGTTAAGCAGGTAATTATTGCAGTCAACTGTTTTGAAGAAAGTTTTAGTCTTCAGTCTATTATCTTCTATGTAAATTGTTAGATCTAAAAAGTCTACCGAATTATTCCCTATGCATGTTGTGAAAGCTAGGTTCCTCTCATTATTGTTAATGTAATTCAGAAAGTGATTTAAGGTTTCATTGTTGCCTCTCCAGATAAAAAACACATCATCGATGTATCTCCGCCATAGCACAAGATCCGCACTGAATTCATGTTCCGACCAGATGGTATCGGTCTCCCAACTGTCCATGAACAAGTTGGCATAACTCGGTGCGAATTTTGTACCCATGGCTGTTCCGCACTTTTGTAAAAAATATGTTCCATCAAAATTTAAAAGGTTGTGTTTAAGAATAAAATTAATACTTTCTAAAATAAAGCGTCTTTGTTCTATGTGAACGGTGGCATCATTTATTAGCGTCCGTTCGATGGCTTTAATTCCATCATCATGTTTTATGGACGTGTATAATGAAGTCACATCGCAGGTGCACATTTTATAGCCTTCTTGCCAATCTATCTGTTCTAATATATTTAGAATTTGCGTGGTGTCTCTGAGATAGGACCGCATCTCCGCAACGTATGGCTGCAGAAATAGATCTATGTACTCCGACAGTCGAGACGTGAGCGAGCCTATCCCAGAGATAATGGGTCTACCTGGTGGTGCTTTAATGTCCTTATGGATTTTGGGCAGAAATTAGAATATTGGCATAACCGGGAATTTCACATTTAGATAATCATATTCTTTTTCATTCAGGACTCCTGTTGAGCTGCCCCTGTCTAGCAGAGTTTGGAATTCTACACAGAATTCTCTGTGGGGATTAGTCTTCAGACGTGCATAGGTGATGTCATCCGACAGTATCCTCTCTGCTTCACCCTTGTAGTATTCTGTGTCCATAATGACTACCCCCCCCCCCCCCCTTTATCTGCTTGTTTGAATGTAATAGCCTTTTCTTTCTCTAAGTTTTGCAATGCGATTTTTTCTTTCAAGGTTAGATTGTTCTTAGTTATCTTAGTAGCACCAGAGGTTAGTCTATCAAAGTCCTCCTGGATTTTCTGATGGAAGACTTCTAAGTTATGGCCTTTTGCCCAGCTTGGATAGAATTTGGATTTATTTTTTAGGTTTGAATGCTTGAACTCATCCATCTCTATATTCGCGTTAGCATTATTGTTCACTACCTCCCTTGTTTGTGCATCTTTTGAAATAAAGAATTTTTTAAGGGTTAACTGTCTAATGTATTTGTGCGCGTCTATATACAGATTGAAACTGTTCGCCTTGGCAACTGGTGCGAAGTTCAGCCCCTTTTTTATTAGGTTACATTCATCTACATTTAATTCTTTTTTGCTCAGATTAAATATATTGTTCAAATCGCTGCTCTTTTTCTGTGTCCTTCTTCCTCCCCGCTTTCCTCGTGGGGCCTTTTTCTGAGTTTTGTGTTTGGGGTTTCTTTTTCTTTCTGGTTTTCTGACACTAGGAAGCGATTCTGAGTAACTAGGGGTGGTGCTTTGAGTGATTGGGCCTGTTCTAAAAAATGCCCTGCGTGTGGTCGGGGTGATCTTTGCTCTCTCACATGACTCTGTTCTCTATCCTGTCTTTCTCTATATGTGGTCCTCTGTTCCCTATGGGGGGATTTGTGTTCTCTTCCTTGGCTATGTTCCCTATGATGTTTACGGGGTGACCGGTAGTGTCTCCTTTGACTCTCTTCTCTCTCATAACGTCTCTCTCTATATTCCCGATTTGACCCATGATATTTATAAGGTGATCTACGATCCCTATCCCTGCTACGTTCTCTCTCATACCTGTTATCTCTACGTTCTAGTGGTGATCTAGCTCTGTAGTTGTATGCGGGTGGCTTGGCTCTATGATGGCTTTCCTGATAATCTTTGGAATAGTACTTGTGTCTCTGCCAGTTTTCCTCCCGGTCTCTATCTTGTTTATTTGCCTCTTCTCTTTTGTGACTGACTGCGTCCTCGGTACTGTGAGTTTTTATTTCTTTATTCTCTCCAGGAGTTTCTAGATCACCAACTTCCCGCCCTCTTGGTGGTATGTGTCTAGCCTCTGTATTGAATGATACATTTTTAGTGTTATCAAATTTGGAATAGGTCCTATGTTTGTCTATTTTGGTTGGATAGCTCGATATGTTGGTTCTTAAAGTTTTGTTGCTATCTTCTCTACTCCTATATTCAAACATTTTCCTATCCTTTGGGGTGGTAGGTGGGACTAGTGTGACCCTTTGCCATTTGGGGTTGGACCCTACTAAGTAGTCTTCCTCATCTCGTCTAAATTTCTTATTTTTAGACTCTATCAGATTTCTTTCTATAGCATCTATTTCATCAGCTAGTTTTTGGTCTCTATTTAGGAAGGTGGGGTTGTCTGTGGAAATTTCTAATCTCTTCTGAATTAAAGTAACTTCTCGATCAATTTCTATCAAGGTCTTTGTATGATGTTTAATGATTAGTTTCATTAGACTGAATGAACACGCATCCATAGTTTCTTCCCATTGGACATTATATTCTATGTCTGCTAATTCAAAGGAGGATTTTTTATCAAATCGTAAACCCCTAGGTATACGTTTGATGTCTAAGTATTTCTCTAAATAGACTTTATCCCAGACCTTTTTGGTCTCTTTCTTAAGTAAATTCTCAAGTTTGTCAAACTCGTTATTTATTGTTTCTACATCTCCCATCTCCGCTGACTCAATTTCTCTCATTTTGTTCTATATGTTGTTACTTCTGAAAATTCTTTTTGTAAAAACACTCTCTTTAATTTCGACTGGGTTTTCCATCTCTATGGTTTCTTCTTCCATATTAGGAGCTTTTTGGGGTGCTGCCACCAGGATGGGATTAGAAAAGGCTCAGTGGTTGTTTGAACTGGGGCGCTCCCTGGAATGTGTGGCTAAAAAATGCTACAACACCTTTGATATATTAAAATATGTAGAAAAATAAAAAATTGTGTTTTGTGGTGTAAAAGAGTATAAAAATATATACTGGCCCTTTTGATGATTTTTGGTTGCTGCTTGACCTTGAAGAAGGGAACCCCGTGTCCTTCTTAACGTGGCAATGGGAGTGTGAAGACGGTCAGCGCAAAACTCATGGACCTCACGATGTTGATGGAACAGGATGAAGTTGAATAAAAATGGAATAAAACACAGTATTAGTGTCACATATGTGGGGGATGGGGGGGGATGGGGGGGGTGGGGGGGAATGGAGGAAGGGGTGATGGTGGAATTCCACTAAATAAACAATAAATGAAACATAAACATATAGTTTCAGTGACTCACACGGGCTTGTGTGAGACTTCGCCCTCAACGCAGACTGTAGTGGGTAAATGCAGACTCCTATGGTGGAGTCCCAATAAACATAAAACTCACACGGCCTAATGTGAGTTCTTGCCCTCAGAGGGTGATGTCAGCCTGTATAGGTGGTGTGAAGTCGTCTCAGCAAAATATCCCCCAATAGGTATAGTGTGTGAGTGTCTCCTCTCCCCGTTGGCCAAAAGACCAAGAAAATGTGTGCAAACCAGGGTTAGCAGTATAACAGGTCTTTATTTGGTAACAGTTTGAGACATGAGCATAAACAAGCATACACGTTGAAAAAGCATATAAAAATATAAATATAGCAAGGTGAATAAACAAAAAACAAAAAGCACACTCACACTGAATTGTAACTTCTTTTGCCCAGCGTCGGCCGCGTGGTTTGATCCCGCAAGATCTCCTCTGTTGTTGCTCTCACTGGCGCGTCCGGCAGTGGAACCGGAAGAGAGGATCTATACCGGATGTCCTGCGGTCGGCTGGGTCCCTCTCTCAATGAGCTCCGGCAGGGAACAACGCGTTTCGCAGTAAGCTTCGTCAGGTTCCTGCCGGATGCTCATTGTGTGCAGTCTATATAGGCGCCCCGATTTAATTAATTAGTAAAACACCTGGCTTTCATTAAAAGTTGTCCACTTCCAATAGACTAATGTAATGTCAATGTAAATCGAACCGATCATAGCCCTTGGATACAGGGACAATATACTTGTTATTGTAAACATTTCTCTAGTGTCAATATATTAAAATCAAACATTGTTTTAATAAATATTTTAAAATGTTTAAAAAACGTTTTAAAAAACAAACATCAGTTCGCAGTGTGAAACATTATATTGTGGTGAGTATCATCAATAATCTTAAGCCTATGGACCTTTGCGGGCTCACACAGCCTGTTATAGTGTTTCTATGCCAGAGAGCTGTATCACTTAAACCATTATGCTGTCAGTGAACTTTTCTCCATTTGTTGTACAATGGTGCCATCATGTGGCTGAGTTTGGAAACTACATAGACATAGTTCTTCTCTCATGGTGACTCATGTTAGTAACAGAATGCTATTGGGATGTGGGCAGTGTAATAACCCAAATATATTAGAGATCTAAAAAATATTACAGATTTTTAGGGAACTTGAACATTAATAGCTGTTTGGACAAAAATAGATTAAACTTCAATACAGTTTGTAAAGGTGATCTTGTACAATGGTGCCATAATTTGGCTTAGTTTGGAAATTACAAAGACATAGTTATTCCCTAATGGTGACTAATGTTAGTAACAGGATGCTGTAGGACTGTGGGCACTGTAGCCACCCAAATTCATACACATTTAGACAAATATAAAACAATTCTAAAATAACTAGAAAAACTAAAAAATATAGATTTTAGGGAACTCGAACATTAATAACTAGTTGGACAAAAATAGATATTATTTCAATACAATTTATAAAAATGATATTGTTCATTAGTTGCCACGGTGGTATGCGTCAATTTGGTCTTCAAGGACTGGTTCGTGGTGGATTCATATTTAAGACGTGAACTCCTATTCAAAATTGTAGGGGGAAAAATGGGATTTGGGGATTGAAAACGGATCAGTGTGTGTTTAAAGGAAAGCTGCAATGTCTATCTCTACATTGAGGCCTATGGGGGCCAAGCTTTTCAATTTATAAATCCAAAAAGTTTCTTTTCTTGATAAAGTTGTCAGTCTGTCTCCACCCCTCCAATGTGGTGGGATTACCTCAATGCCCCTAAATTCAAGGCCAGATGGATCTCCTTGGTGGTGTAGTGCAAAATGTTTTGATACACTATGGGGCCTATGCAGAGAGCAGCGAATTTTAAAATTGGCGAATTTATTAAAAAGTAGCTTTTTTGGAGAGTTTTAATCTCCATATGCAGAAAAGTGCGAATTCTGCTATGTTTAACATGGATGCGTGTGGCGAGTTTAAATTGGCGAGATGCGCGCTTCAGAAATGTGTTAAAACAAATTCGCGCCTTTTTTTTTCCCTTTGCAATGGCCGCGAGCGGCAGTTTTTTTTGGCGAGGCAAAACGGAGACAATCGCGCCATTTTATTGGCGCGAACAGCCGCTAGATGCCGTTCGCGCCTCTCTGCATACGGATATTTTTTAAACTGGCGAGATTGCGGTTCTCGCCAGCCGCGAGGCGAGTTTTACAAATAGAAAAGAAAAATTGGCGCGTTTTTCGGAAATCTCCATTTTCTGCTGTTTTCTGCGCGATTATCTCCAAAAAATGGCGAATTTCGAAAATTCGCTGCTCTCTGCATAGGCCCCTACGTGTCATAAGTTTCCGCCTAATGTTCCCTAGGTGCTCCAGAATGCGTACCCGTAATGGTCGGCTGGTACGCCGTACATACTGGAGTCCACAGGGGCAATTTAGTAGATAGACTACGAATTCAGATTTACAGTTGATGAAATTTGAAATTTTGAACTGTTCTCCTGTTGCTTTAGAGCTAAACTGAATTTTCTCTTTTGTTCCCTGTTTGCAGGCTTTACAGGTGTTACATCTGTGGAAACCTTTTACTTTCTGTAACCAATTTAAGTCCTGGCCTGTTGTCCTACTTTCTGGCCGGAAGAGGCTTGGTGCTAACCTCCTTTTAATATTATCCGCCCTCTTATAGATAACCTTGGGTTTCTCTGGGAGGTATTCTTTCAAGGTGGGGTCTCCCTGTAGCAGATGCCAGTGTTTATTCAGGATCTTTTGTATGCTCCCTGCATCTTGGCTATATTGTGTTAGGAAAGCAATATTAAACTCCTCTCTAGGTTTTGGTGGATTGGTTTTTAAAATGTCGCTGCGTTTAAGCTTCCCTACTTCTATTATTGCTGTATCCATTTTTTCATTATCATAATTCTTTGCAATGAATCGGTTCTTCAGAATATTGGATTGTTCCCTATAAACATGATCATCGCTAAAGTTTCTCCTGATTCTGCGAAACTGTCCTGGGGGTATGTTTTTCAGCCATTTCTTATGGTGGCAGCTAGTGTTAAGCAGGTAATTATTGCAGTCAACTGTTTTGAAGAAAGTTTTAGTCTTCAGTCTATTATCTTCTATGTAAATTGTTAGATCTAAAAAGTCTACCGAATTATTCCCTATGCATGTTGTGAAAGCTAGGTTCCTCTCATTATTGTTAATGTAATTCAGAAAGTGATTTAAGGTTTCATTGTTGCCTCTCCAGATAAAAAACACATCATCGATGTATCTCCGCCATAGCACAAGATCCGCACTGAATTCATGTTCCGACCAGATGGTATCGGTCTCCCAACTGTCCATGAACAAGTTGGCATAACTCGGTGCGAATTTTGAACCCATGGCTGTTCCGCACTTTTGTAAAAAATATGTTCCATCAAAATTAAAAAGGTTGTGTTTAAGAATAAAATTAATACTTTCTAAAATAAAGCGTCTTTGTTCTATGTGAACGGTGGCATCATTTATTAGCGTCCGTTCGATGGCTTTAATTCCATCATCATGTTTTATGGACGTGTATAATGAAGTCACATCGCAGGTGCACATTTTATAGCCTTCTTGCCAATCTATCTGTTCTAATATATTTAGAATTTGCGTGGTGTCTCTGAGATAGGACCGCATCTCCGCAACGTATGGCTGCAGAAATAGATCTATGTACTCCGACAGTCGAGACGTGAGCGAGCCTATCCCAGAGATAATGGGTCTACCTGGTGGTGCTTTAATGTCCTTATGGATTTTGGGCAGAAAATAGAATATTGGCATAACCGGGAATTTCACATTTAGATAATCATATTCTTTTTCATTCAGGACTCCTGTTGAGCTGCCCCTGTCTAGCAGAGTTTGGAATTCTACACAGAATTCTCTGTGGGGATTAGTCTTCAGACGTGCATAGGTGATGTCATCCGACAGTATCCTCTCTGCTTCACCCTTGTAGTATTCCGTGTCCATAATGACTACCCCCCCCCCCCCTTTATCTGCTTGTTTGAATGTAATAGCCTTTTCTTTCTCTAAGTTTTGCAATGCGATTTTTTCTTTCAAGGTTAGATTGTTCTTAGTTATCTTAGTAGCACCAGAGGTTAGTCTATCAAAGTCCTCCTGGATTTTCTGATGGAAGACTTCTAAGTTATGGCCTTTCGCCCAGCTTGGATAGAATTTGGATTTATTTTTTAGGTTTGAATGCTTGAACTCATCCATCTCTATATTCGCGTTAGCATTATTGTTCACTACCTCCCTTGTTTGTGCATCTTTTGAAATAAAGAATTTTTTAAGGGTTAACTGTCTAATGTATTTGTGCGCGTCTATATACAGATTGAAACTGTTCGCCTTGGCAACTGGTGCGAAGTTCAGCCCCTTTTTTATTAGGTTACATTCATCTACATTTAATTCTTTTTTGCTCAGATTAAATATATTGTTCAAATCGCTGCTCTTTTTCTGTGTCCTTCTTCCTCCCCGCTTTCCTCGTGGGGCCTTTTTCTGAGTTTTGTGTTTGGGGTTTCTTTTTCTTTCTGGTTTTCTGACACTAGGAAGCGATTCTGAGTAACTAGGGGTGGTGCTTTGAGTGATTGGGCCTGTTCTAAAAAATGCCCTGCGTGTGGTCGGGGTGATCTTTGCTCTCTCACATGACTCTGTTCTCTATCCTGTCTTTCTCTATATGTGGTCCTCTGTTCCCTATGGGGGGATTTGTGTTCTCTTCCTTGGCTATGTTCCCTATGATGTTTACGGGGTGACCGGTAGTGTCTCCTTTGACTCTCTTCTCTCTCATAACGTCTCTCTCTATATTCCCGATTTGACCCATGATATTTATAAGGTGATCTACGATCCCTATCCCTGCTACGTTCTCTCTCATACCTGTTATCTCTACGTTCTAGTGGTGATCTAGCTCTGTAGTTGTATGCGGGTGGCTTGGCTCTATGATGGCTTTCCTGATAATCTTTGGAATAGTACTTGTGTCTCTGCCAGTTTTCCTCCCGGTCTCTATCTTGTTTATTTGCCTCTTCCCTTTTGTGACTGACTGCGTCCTCGGTACTGTGAGTTTTTATTTCTTTATTCTCTCCAGGAGTTTCTAGATCACCAACTTCCCGCCCTCTTGGTGGTATGTGTCTAGCCTCTGTATTGAATGATACATTTTTAGTGTTATCAAATTTGGAATAGGTCCTATGTTTGTCTATTTTGGTTGGATAGCTCGATATGTTGGTTCTTAAAGTTTTGTTGCTATCTTCTCTACTCCTATATTCAAACATTTTCCTATCCTTTGGGGTGGTAGGTGGGACTAGTGTGACCCTTTGCCATTTGGGGTTGGACCCTACTAAGTAGTCTTCCTCATCTCGTCTAAATTTCTTATTTTTAGACTCTATCAGATTTCTTTCTATAGCATCTATTTCATCAGCTAGTTTTTGGTCTCTATTTAGGAAGGTGGGGTTGTCTGTGGAAATTTCTAATCTCTTCTGAATTAAAGTAACTTCTCGATCAATTTCTATCAAGGTCTTTGTATGATGTTTAATGATTAGTTTCATTAGACTGAATGAACACGCATCCATAGTTTCTTCCCATTGGACATTATATTCTATGTCTGCTAATTCAAAGGAGGATTTTTTATCAAATCGTAAACCCCTAGGTATACGTTTGATGTCTAAGTATTTCTCTAAATAGACTTTATCCCAGACCTTTTTGGTCTCTTTCTTAAGTAAATTCTCAAGTTTGTCAAACTCGTTATTTATTGTTTCTACATCTCCCATCTCCGCTGACTCAATTTCTCTCATTTTGTTCTATATGTTGTTACTTCTGAAAATTCTTTTTGTAAAAACACTCTCTTTAATTTCGACTGGGTTTTCCATCTCTATGGTTTCTTCTTCCATATTAGGAGCTTTTTGGGGTGCTGCCACCAGGATGGGATTAGAAAAGGCTCAGTGGTTGTTTGAACTGGGGCGCTCCCTGGAATGTGTGGCTAAAAAATGCTACAACACCTTTGATATATTAAAATATGTAGAAAAATAAAAAATTGTGTTTTGTGGTGTAAAAGAGTATAAAAATATATACTGGCCCTTTTGATGATTTTTGGTTGCTGCTTGACCTTGAAGAAGGGAACCCCGTGTCCTTCTTAACGTGGCAATGGGAGTGTGAAGACGGTCAGCGCAAAACTCATGGACCTCACGATGTTGATGGAACAGGATGAAGTTGAATAAAAATGGAATAAAACACAGTATTAGTGTCACATATGTGGGGGATGGGGGGGGATGGGGGGGTGGGGGGGAATGGAGGAAGGGGTGATGGTGGAATTCCACTAAATAAACAATAAATGAAACATAAACATATAGTTTCAGTGACTCACACGGGCTTGTGTGAGACTTCGCCCTCAACGCAGACTGTAGTGGGTAAATGCAGACTCCTATGGTGGAGTCCCAATAAACATAAAACTCACACGGCCTAATGTGAGTTCTTGCCCTCAGAGGGTGAGGTCAGCCTGTATAGGTGGTGTGAAGTCGTCTCAGCAAAATATCCCCCAATAGGTATAGTGTGTGAGTGTCTCCTCTCCCCGTTGGCCAAAAGACCAAGAAAATGTGTGCAAACCAGGGTTAGCAGTATAACAGGTCTTTATTTGGTAACAGTTTGAGACATGAGCATAAACAAGCATACACGTTGAAAAAGCATATAACAATATAAATATAGCAAGGTGAATAAACAAAAAGCACACTCACACTGAATTGTAACTTCTTTTGCCCAGCGTCGGCCGCGTGGTTTGATCCCGCAAGATCTCCTCCTCCGTTGTTGCTCTCACTGGCGCGTCCGGCAGTGGAACCGGAAGAGAGGATCTATACCGGATGTCCTGCGGTCAGCTGGGTCCCTCTCTCAATGAGCTCCGGCAGGGAACAACGCGTTTCGCAGTAAGCTTCGTCAGGTTCCTGCCGGATGCTCATTGTGTGCAGTCTATATAGGCGCCCCGATTTAATTAATTAGTAAAACACCTGGCTTTCATTAAAAGTTGTCCACTTCCAATAGACTAATGTAATGTCAATGTAAATCGAACCGATCATAGCCCTTGGATACAGGGACAATATACTTGTTATTGTAAACATTTCTCTAGTGTCAATATATTAAAATCAAACATTGTTTTAATAAATATTTTAAAATGTTTAAAAAACGTTTTAAAAAACAAACATCAGTTCGCAGTGTGAAACATTATATTGTGGTGAGTATCATCAATAATCTTAAGCCTATGGACCTTTGCGGGCTCACACAGCCTATAATAGTGGTTCTATGCCAGAGAGCTGTATCACTTAAACCATTATGCTGTCAGTGAACTTTTCTCCATTTGTTGTACAATGGTGCCATCATGTGGCTGAGTTTGGAAACTACATAGACATAGTTCTTCTCTCATGGTGACTCATGTTAGTAACAGAATGCTATTGGGATGTGGGCAGTGTAATAACCCAAATATATTAGAGATCTAAAAAATATTACAGATTTTTAGGGAACTTGAACATTAATAGCTGTTTGGACAAAAATAGATTAAACTTCAATACAGTTTGTAAAGGTGATCTTGTACAATGGTGCCATAATTTGGCTTAGTTTGGAAATTACAAAGACATAGTTATTCCCTAATGGTGACTAATGTTAGTAACAGGATGCTGTAGGACTGTGGGCACTGTAGCCACCCAAATTTATACACATTTAGACAAATATAAAACAATTCTAAAATAACTAGAAAAACTAAAAAATATAGATTTTAGGGAACTCGAACATTAATAACTAGTTGGACAAAAATAGATATTATTTCAATACAATTTATAAAAATGATATTGTTCATTAGTTGCCACGGTGGTATGCGTCAATTTGGTCTTCAAGGACTGGTTCGTGGTGGATTCATATTTAAGACGTGAACTCCTATTCAAAATTGTAGGGGAAAAAAATGGGATTTGGGGATTGAAAACGGATCAGTGTGTGTTTAAAGGAAAGCTGCAATGTCTATCTCTACATTGAGGCCTATGGGGGCCAAGCTTTTCAATTTATAAATCCAAAAAGTTTCTTTTCTTGATAAAGTTGTCAGTCTGTCTCCACCCCTCCAATGTGGGGGGACTACCTCAATGCCCCTAAATTCAAGGCCAGATGGATCTCCTTGGTGGTGTAGTGCAAAATGTTTTGATACACTATGTGTCATAAGTTTCCGCCTAATGTTCCCTAGGTGCTCCAGAATGCGTACCCGTAATGGTCGGCTGGTACGCCCTACATACTGGAGTCCACAGGGGCAATTTAGTAGATAGACTACGAATTCAGATTTACAGTTGATGAAATTTGACATTTTGAACTGTTCTCCTGTTGCTTTAGAGCTAAACTGAATTTTCTCTTTTGTTCCCTGTTTGCAGGCTTTACAGGTGTTACATCTGTGGAAACCTTTTACTTTCTGTAATCAATTTAAGTCCTGGCCTGTTGTCCTACTTTCTGGCCGGAAGAGGCTTGGTGCTAACCTCCTTTTAATATTATCCGCCCTCTTATAGATAACCTTGGGTTTCTCTGGGAGGTATTCTTTCAAGGTGGGGTCTCCCTGTAGCAGATGCCAGTGTTTATTCAGGATCTTTTGTATGCTCCCTGCATCTTGGCTATATTGTGTTAGGAAAGCAATATTAAACTCCTCTCTAGGTTTTGGTGGATTGGTTTTTAAAATGTCGCTGCGTTTAAGCTTCCCTACTTCTATTATTGCTGTATCCATTTTTTCATTATCATAATTCTTTGCAATGAATCGGTTCTTCAGAATATTGGATTGTTCCCTATAAACATGATCATCGCTACAGTTTCTCCTGATTCTGCGAAACTGTCCTGGGGGTATGTTTTTCAGCCATTTCTTATGGTGGCAGCTAGTGTTAAGCAGGTAATTATTGCAGTCAACTGTTTTGAAGAAAGTTTTAGTCTTCAGTCTATTATCTTCTATGTAAATTGTTAGATCTAAAAAGTCTACCGAATTATTCCCTATGCATGTTGTGAAAGCTAGGTTCCTCTCATTATTGTTAATGTAATTCAGAAAGTTAATTAAGGTTTCATTGTTGCCTCTCCAGATAAAAAACACATCATCGATGTATCTCCGCCATAGCACAAGATCCGCACTGAATTCATGTTCCGACCAGATGGTATCGGTCTCCCAACTGTCCATGAACAAGTTGGCATAACTCGGTGCGAATTTTGTACCCATGGCTGTTCCGCACTTTTGTAAAAAATATGTTCCATCAAAATTAAAAAGGTTGTGTTTAAGAATAAAATTAATACTTTCTAAAATAAAGCGTCTTTGTTCTATGTGAACGGTGGCATCATTTATTAGCGTCCGTTCGATGGCTTTAATTCCATCATCATGTTTTATGGACGTGTATAATGAAGTCACATCGCAGGTGCACATTTTATAGCCTTCTTGCCAATCTATCTGTTCTAATATATTTAGAATTTGCGTGGTGTCTCTGAGATAGGACCGCATCTCCGCAACGTATGGCTGCAGAAATAGATCTATGTACTCCGACAGTCGAGACGTGAGCGAGCCTATCCCAGAGATAATGGGTCTACCTGGTGGTGCTTTAATGTCCTTATGGATTTTGGGCAGAAAATAGAATATTGGCATAACCGGGAATTTCACATTTAGATAATCATATTCTTTTTCATTCAGGACTCCTGTTGAGCTGCCCCTGTCTAGCAGAGTTTGGAATTCTACACAGAATTCTCTGTGGGGATTAGTCTTCAGACGTGCATAGGTGATGTCATCCGACAGTATCCTCTCTGCTTCACCCTTGTAGTATTCCGTGTCCATAATGACTACCCCCCCCCCTTTATCTGCTTGTTTGAATGTAATAGCCTTTTCTTTCTCTAAGTTTTGCAATGCGATTTTTTCTTTCAAGGTTAGATTGTTCTTAGTTATCTTAGTAGCACCAGAGGTTAGTCTATCAAAGTCCTCCTGGATTTTCTGATGGAAGACTTCTAAGTTATGGCCTTTTGCCCAGCTTGGATAGAATTTGGATTTATTTTTTAGGTTTGAATGCTTGAACTCATCCATCTCTATATTCGCGTTAGCATTATTGTTCACTACCTCCCTTGTTTGTGCATCTTTTGAAATAAAGAATTTTTTAAGGGTTAACTGTCTAATGTATTTGTGCGCGTCTATATACAGATTGAAACTGTTCGCCTTGGCAACTGGTGCGAAGTTCAGCCCCTTTTTTATTAGGTTACATTCATCTACATTTAATTCTTTTTTGCTCAGATTAAATATATTGTTCAAATCGCTGCTCTTTTTCTGTGTCCTTCTTCCTCCCCGCTTTCCTCGTGGGGCCTTTTTCTGAGTTTTGTGTTTGGGGTTTCTTTTTCTTTCTGGTTTTCTGACACTAGGAAGCGATTCTGAGTAACTAGGGGTGGTGCTTTGAGTGATTGGGCCTGTTCTAAAAAATGCCCTGCGTGTGGTCGGGGTGATCTTTGCTCTCTCACATGACTCTGTTCTCTATCCTGTCTTTCTCTATATGTGGTCCTCTGTTCCCTATGGGGGGATTTGTGTTCTCTTCCTTGGCTATGTTCCCTATGATGTTTACGGGGTGACCGGTAGTGTCTCCTTTGACTCTCTTCTCTCTCATAACGTCTCTCTCTATATTCCCGATTTGACCCATGATATTTATAAGGTGATCTACGATCCCTATCCCTGCTACGTTCTCTCTCATACCTGTTATCTCTACGTTCTAGTGGTGATCTAGCTCTGTAGTTGTATGCGGGTGGCTTGGCTCTATGATGGCTTTCCTGATAATCTTTGGAATAGTACTTGTGTCTCTGCCAGTTTTCCTCCCGGTCTCTATCTTGTTTATTTGCCTCTTCCCTTTTGTGACTGACTGCGTCCTCGGTACTGTGAGTTTTTATTTCTTTATTCTCTCCAGGAGTTTCTAGATCACCAACTTCCCGCCCTCTTGGTGGTATGTGTCTAGCCTCTGTATTGAATGATACATTTTTAGTGTTATCAAATTTGGAATAGGTCCTATGTTTGTCTATTTTGGTTGGATAGCTCGATATGTTGGTTCTTAAAGTTTTGTTGCTATCTTCTCTACTCCTATATTCAAACATTTTCCTATCCTTTGGGGTGGTAGGTGGGACTAGTGTGACCCTTTGCCATTTGGGGTTGGACCCTACTAAGTAGTCTTCCTCATCTCGTCTAAATTTCTTCTTTTTAGACTCTATCAGATTTCTTTCTATAGCATCTATTTCATCAGCTAGTTTTTGGTCTCTATTTAGGAAGGTGGGGTTGTCTGTGAAAATTTCTAATCTCTTCTGAATTAAAGTAACTTCTCGATCAATTTCTATCAAGGTCTTTGTATGATGTTTAATGATTAGTTTCATTAGACTGAATGAACACGCATCCATAGTTTCTTCCCATTGGACATTATATTCTATGTCTGCTAATTCAAAGGAGGATTTTTTATCAAATCGTAAACCCCTAGGTATACGTTTGATGTCTAAGTATTTCTCTAAATAGACTTTATCCCAGACCTTTTTGGTCTCTTTCTTAAGTAAATTCTCAAGTTTGTCAAACTCGTTATTTATTGTTTCTACATCTCCCATCTCCGCTGACTCAATTTCTCTCATTTTGTTCTATATGTTGTTACTTCTGAAAATTCTTTTTGTAAAAACACTCTCTTTAATATCGACTGGGTTTTCCATCTCTATGGTTTCTTCTTCCATATTAGGAGCTTTTTGGGGTGCTGCCACCAGGATGGGATTAGAAAAGGCTCAGTGGTTGTTTGAACTGGGGCGCTCCCTGGAATGTGTGGTTAAAAAATGCTACAACACCTTTGATATATTAAAATATGTAGAAAAATAAAAAATTGTGTTTTGTGGTGTAAAAGAGTATAAAAATATATACTGGCCCTTTTGATGATTTTTGGTTGCTGCTTGACCTTGAAGAAGGGAACCCCGTGTCCTTCTTAACGTGGCAATGGGAGTGTGAAGACGGTCAGCGCAAAACTCATGGACCTCACGATGTTGATGGAACAGGATGAAGTTGAATAAAAATGGAATAAAACACAGTATTAGTGTCACATATGTGGGGGATGTGGGGGATGGGGGGAGAATGGAGGAAGGGGTGATGGTGGAATTCCACTAAATAAACAATAAATGAAACATAAACATATAGTTTCAGTGACTCACACGGGCTTGTGTGAGACTTCGCCCTCAACGCAGACTGTATTGGGTAAATGCAGACTCCTATGGTGGAGTCCCAATAAACATAAAACTCACACGGCCTAATGTGAGTTCTTGCCCTCAGAGGGTGATGTCAGCCTGTATAGGTGGTGTGAAGTCGTCTCAGCAAAATATCCCCCAATAGGTATAGTGTGTGAGTGTCTCCTCTCCCCGTTGGCCAAAAGACCAAGAAAATGTGTGCAAACCAGGGTTAGCAATATAACAGGTCTTTATTTGGTAACAGTTTGAGACATGAGCATAAACAAGCATACACGTTGAAAAAGCATATAAAAATATAAATACACAGGCGACACACTTTATTCGAGCTCGGCTAGTCCCACGAATTCGGGTATACCCAGGTGTATTGAGGTTTGTGACTGTTTTCTGCCCGAGTGCATTGAGTTATTTTTCAGGCAGGGATTGAAGCATTTTATTCCCGCTGGCTGCAATACTGCACAGTATATATATATATACTGCATTACAATTCATAAATTTATGCCATCTGGTAGACACGCGAAGCATTGCAGCCTATTAAATCCTAATCATTATCATTTAACAGATCAGCCGCCCGTCAGCCAGGCATGAACCCAGGCTGGGAAGGCAAATGCAACGGGGCTTGTCAGAGGTGAGGAGCGGCGCATTCCAGGTATCTGCCAGGTACATACCGGGTATTTGCTCGAATAAAGTGTGTCGGTGCAGTATAGCAAGGTGAATAAACAAAAAAACAAAAAGCACACTCACACTGAATTGTAACTTCTTTTGCCCAGCGTCGGCCGCGTAGTTTGATCCCGCAAGATCTCCTCCTCTGTTGTTGCTCTCACTGGCGCGTCCGGCAGTGGAACCGGAAGAGAGGATCTATACCGGATGTCCTGCGGTCGGCTGGGTCCCTCTCTCAATGAGCTCCGGCAGGGAACAACGCGTTTCGCAGTAAGCTTCGTCAGGTTCCTGCCGGATGCTCATTGTGTGCAGTCTATATAGGCGCCCCGATTTAATTAATTAGTAAAACACCTGGCTTTCATTAAAAGTTGTCCACTTCCAATAGACTAATGTAATGTCAATGTAAATCGAACCGATCATAGCCCTTGGATACAGGGACAATATACTTGTTATTGTAAACATTTCTCTAGTGTCAATATATTAAAATCAAACATTGTTTTAATAAATATTTTAAAATGTTTAAAAAACGTTTTAAAAAACAAACATCAGTTCGCAGTGTGAAACATTATATTGTGGTGAGTATCATCAATAATCTTAAGCCTATGGACCTTTGCGGGCTCACACAGCCTGTTATAGTGGTTCTATGCCAGAGAGCTGTATCACTTAAACCATTATGCTGTCAGTGAACTTTTCTCCATTTGTTGTACAATGGTGCCATCATGTGGCTGAGTTTGGAAACTACATAGACATAGTTCTTCTCTCATGGTGACTCATGTTAGTAACAGAATGCTATTGGGATGTGGGCAGTGTAATAACCCAAATATATTAGAGATCTAAAAAATATTACAGATTTTTAGGGAACTTGAACATTAATAGCTGTTTGGACAAAAATAGATTAAACTTCAATACAGTTTGTAAAGGTGATCTTGTACAATGGTGCCATAAGTTGGCTTAGTTTGGAAATTACAAAGACATAGTTATTCCCTAATGGTGACTAATGTTAGTAACAGGATGCTGTAGGACTGTGGGCACTGTAGCCACCCAAATTTATACACATTTAGACAAATATAAAACAATTCTAAAATAACTAGAAAAACTAAAAAATATAGATTTTAGGGAACTCGAACATTAATAACTAGTTGGACAAAAATAGATATTATTTCAATACAATTTATAAAAATGATATTGTTCATTAGTTGCCACGGTGGTATGCGTCAATTTGGTCTTCAAGGACTGGTTCGTGGTGGATTCATATTTAAGACGTGAACTCCTATTCAAAATTGTAGGGGAAAAAATGGGATTTGGGGATTGAAAACGGATCAGTGTGTGTTTAAAGGAAAGCTGCAATGTCTATCTCTACATTGAGGCCTATGGGGGCCAAGCTTTTCAATTTATAAATCCAAAAAGTTTCTTTTCTTGATAAAGTTGTCAGTCTGTCTCCACCCCTCCAATGTGGTGGGACTACCTCAATGCCCCTAAATTCAAGGCCAGATGGATCTCCTTGGTGGTGTAGTGCAAAATGTTTTGATACACTATGTGTCATAAGTTTCCGCCTAATGTTCCCTAGGTGCTCCAGAATGCGTACCCGTAATGGTCGGCTGGTACGCCCTACATACTGGAGTCCACAGGGGCAATTTAGTAGATAGACTACGAATTCAGATTTACAGTTGATGAAATTTGAAATTTTGAACTGTTCTCCTGTTGCTTTAGAGCTAAACTGAATTTTCTCTTTTGTTCCCTGTTTGCAGGCTTTACAGGTGTTACATCTGTGGAAACCTTTTACTTTCTGTAATCAATTTAAGTCCTGGCCTGTTGTCCTACTTTCTGGCCGGAAGAGGCTTGGTGCTAACCTCCTTTTAATATTATCCGCCCTCTTATAGATAACCTTGGGTTTCTCTGGGAGGTATTCTTTCAAGGTGGGGTCTCCCTGTAGCAGATGCCAGTGTTTATTCAGGATCTTTTGTATGCTCCCTGCATCTTGGCTATATTGTGTTAGGAAAGCAATATTAAACTCCTCTCTAGGTTTTGGTGGATTGGTTTTTAAAATGTCGCTGCGTTTAAGCTTCCCTACTTCTATTATTGCTGTATCCATTTTTTCATTATCATAATTCTTTGCAATGAATCGGTTCTTCAGAATATTGGATTGTTCCCTATAAACATGATCATCGCTACAGTTTCTCCTGATTCTGCGAAACTGTCCTGGGGGTATGTTTTTCAGCCATTTCTTATGGTGGCAGCTAGTGTTAAGCAGGTAATTATTGCAGTCAACTGTTTTGAAGAAAGTTTTAGTCTTCAGTCTATTATCTTCTATGTAAATTGTTAGATCTAAAAAGTCTACCGAATTATTCCCTATGCATGTTGTGAAAGCTAGGTTCCTCTCATTATTGTTAATGTAATTCAGAAAGTTAATTAAGGTTTCATTGTTGCCTCTCCAGATAAAAAACACATCATCGATGTATCTCCGCCATAGCACAAGATCCGCACTGAATTCATGTTCCGACCAGATGGTATCGGTCTCCCAACTGTCCATGAACAAGTTGGCATAACTCGGTGCGAATTTTGTACCCATGGCTGTTCCGCACTTTTGTAAAAAATATGTTCCATCAAAATTAAAAAGGTTGTGTTTAAGAATAAAATTAATACTTTCTAAAATAAAGCGTCTTTGTTCTATGTGAACGGTGGCATCATTTATTAGCGTCCGTTCGATGGCTTTAATTCCATCATCATGTTTTATGGACGTGTATAATGAAGTCACATCGCAGGTGCACATTTTATAGCCTTCTTGCCAATCTATCTGTTCTAATATATTTAGAATTTGCGTGGTGTCTCTGAGATAGGACCGCATCTCCGCAACGTATGGCTGCAGAAATAGATCTATGTACTCCGACAGTCGAGACGTGAGCGAGCCTATCCCAGAGATAATGGGTCTACCTGGTGGTGCTTTAATGTCCTTATGGATTTTGGGCAGAAAATAGAATATTGGCATAACCGGGAATTTCACATTTAGATAATCATATTCTTTTTCATTCAGGACTCCTGTTGAGCTGCCCCTGTCTAGCAGAGTTTGGAATTCTACACAGAATTCTCTGTGGGGATTAGTCTTCAGACGTGCATAGGTGATGTCATCCGACAGTATCCTCTCTGCTTCACCCTTGTAGTATTCCGTGTCCATAATGACTACCCCCCCCCCTTTATCTGCTTGTTTGAATGTAATAGCCTTTTCTTTCTCTAAGTTTTGCAATGCGATTTTTTCTTTCAAGGTTAGATTGTTCTTAGTTATCTTAGTAGCACCAGAGGTTAGTCTATCAAAGTCCTCCTGGATTTTCTGATGGAAGACTTCTAAGTTATGGCCTTTTGCCCAGCTTGGATAGAATTTGGATTTATTTTTTAGGTTTGAATGCTTGAACTCATCCATCTCTATATTCGCGTTAGCATTATTGTTCACTACCTCCCTTGTTTGTGCATCTTTTGAAATAAAGAATTTTTTAAGGGTTAACTGTCTAATGTATTTGTGCGCGTCTATATACAGATTGAAACTGTTCGCCTTGGCAACTGGTGCGAAGTTCAGCCCCTTTTTTATTAGGTTACATTCATCTACATTTAATTCTTTTTTGCTCAGATTAAATATATTGTTCAAATCGCTGCTCTTTTTCTGTGTCCTTCTTCCTCCCCGCTTTCCTCGTGGGGCCTTTTTCTGAGTTTTGTGTTTGGGGTTTCTTTTTCTTTCTGGTTTTCTGACACTAGGAAGCGATTCTGAGTAACTAGGGGTGGTGCTTTGAGTGATTGGGCCTGTTCTAAAAAATGCCCTGCGTGTGGTCGGGGTGATCTTTGCTCTCTCACATGACTCTGTTCTCTATCCTGTCTTTCTCTATATGTGGTCCTCTGTTCCCTATGGGGGGATTTGTGTTCTCTTCCTTGGCTATGTTCCCTATGATGTTTACGGGGTGACCGGTAGTGTCTCCTTTGACTCTCTTCTCTCTCATAACGTCTCTCTCTATATTCCCGATTTGACCCATGATATTTATAAGGTGATCTACGATCCCTATCCCTGCTACGTTCTCTCTCATACCTGTTATCTCTACGTTCTAGTGGTGATCTAGCTCTGTAGTTGTATGCGGGTGGCTTGGCTCTATGATGGCTTTCCTGATAATCTTTGGAATAGTACTTGTGTCTCTGCCAGTTTTCCTCCCGGTCTCTATCTTGTTTATTTGCCTCTTCCCTTTTGTGACTGACTGCGTCCTCGGTACTGTGAGTTTTTATTTCTTTATTCTCTCCAGGAGTTTCTAGATCACCAACTTCCCGCCCTCTTGGTGGTATGTGTCTAGCCTCTGTATTGAATGATACATTTTTAGTGTTATCAAATTTGGAATAGGTCCTATGTTTGTCTATTTTGGTTGGATAGCTCGATATGTTGGTTCTTAAAGTTTTGTTGCTATCTTCTCTACTCCTATATTCAAACATTTTCCTATCCTTTGGGGTGGTAGGTGGGACTAGTGTGACCCTTTGCCATTTGGGGTTGGACCCTACTAAGTAGTCTTCCTCATCTCGTCTAAATTTCTTCTTTTTAGACTCTATCAGATTTCTTTCTATAGCATCTATTTCATCAGCTAGTTTTTGGTCTCTATTTAGGAAGGTGGGGTTGTCTGTGAAAATTTCTAATCTCTTCTGAATTAAAGTAACTTCTCGATCAATTTCTATCAAGGTCTTTGTATGATGTTTAATGATTAGTTTCATTAGACTGAATGAACACGCATCCATAGTTTCTTCCCATTGGACATTATATTCTATGTCTGCTAATTCAAAGGAGGATTTTTTATCAAATCGTAAACCCCTAGGTATACGTTTGATGTCTAAGTATTTCTCTAAATAGACTTTATCCCAGACCTTTTTGGTCTCTTTCTTAAGTAAATTCTCAAGTTTGTCAAACTCGTTATTTATTGTTTCTACATCTCCCATCTCCGCTGACTCAATTTCTCTCATTTTGTTCTATATGTTGTTACTTCTGAAAATTCTTTTTGTAAAAACACTCTCTTTAATATCGACTGGGTTTTCCATCTCTATGGTTTCTTCTTCCATATTAGGAGCTTTTTGGGGTGCTGCCACCAGGATGGGATTAGAAAAGGCTCAGTGGTTGTTTGAACTGGGGCGCTCCCTGGAATGTGTGGTTAAAAAATGCTACAACACCTTTGATATATTAAAATATGTAGAAAAATAAAAAATTGTGTTTTGTGGTGTAAAAGAGTATAAAAATATATACTGGCCCTTTTGATGATTTTTGGTTGCTGCTTGACCTTGAAGAAGGGAACCCCGTGTCCTTCTTAACGTGGCAATGGGAGTGTGAAGACGGTCAGCGCAAAACTCATGGACCTCACGATGTTGATGGAACAGGATGAAGTTGAATAAAAATGGAATAAAACACAGTATTAGTGTCACATATGTGGGGGATGTGGGGGATGGGGGGAGAATGGAGGAAGGGGTGATGGTGGAATTCCACTAAATAAACAATAAATGAAACATAAACATATAGTTTCAGTGACTCACACGGGCTTGTGTGAGACTTCGCCCTCAACGCAGACTGTATTGGGTAAATGCAGACTCCTATGGTGGAGTCCCAATAAACATAAAACTCACACGGCCTAATGTGAGTTCTTGCCCTCAGAGGGTGATGTCAGCCTGTATAGGTGGTGTGAAGTCGTCTCAGCAAAATATCCCCCAATAGGTATAGTGTGTGAGTGTCTCCTCTCCCCGTTGGCCAAAAGACCAAGAAAATGTGTGCAAACCAGGGTTAGCAATATAACAGGTCTTTATTTGGTAACAGTTTGAGACATGAGCATAAACAAGCATACACGTTGAAAAAGCATATAAAAATATAAATACACAGGCGACACACTTTATTCGAGCTCGGCTAGTCCCACGAATTCGGGTATACCCAGGTGTATTGAGGTTTGTGACTGTTTTCTGCCCGAGTGCATTGAGTTATTTTTCAGGCAGGGATTGAAGCATTTTATTCCCGCTGGCTGCAATACTGCACAGTATATATATATATACTGCATTACAATTCATAAATTTATGCCATCTGGTAGACACGCGAAGCATTGCAGCCTATTAAATCCTAATCATTATCATTTAACAGATCAGCCGCCCGTCAGCCAGGCATGAACCCAGGCTGGGAAGGCAAATGCAACGGGGCTTGTCAGAGGTGAGGAGCGGCGCATTCCAGGTATCTGCCAGGTACATACCGGGTATTTGCTCGAATAAAGTGTGTCGGTGCAGTATAGCAAGGTGAATAAACAAAAAAACAAAAAGCACACTCACACTGAATTGTAACTTCTTTTGCCCAGCGTCGGCCGCGTAGTTTGATCCCGCAAGATCTCCTCCTCTGTTGTTGCTCTCACTGGCGCGTCCGGCAGTGGAACCGGAAGAGAGGATCTATACCGGATGTCCTGCGGTCGGCTGGGTCCCTCTCTCAATGAGCTCCGGCAGGGAGCAACGCGTTTCGCAGTAAGCTTCGTCAGGTTCCTGCCGGATGCTCATTGTGTGCAGTCTATATAGGCGCCCCGATTTAATTAATTAGTAAAACACCTGGCTTTCATTAAAAGTTGTCCACTTCCAATAGACTAATGTAATGTCAATGTAAATCGAACCGATCATAGCCCTTGGATACAGGGACAATATACTTGTTATTGTAAACATTTCTCTAGTGTCAATATATTAAAATCAAACATTGTTTTAATAAATATTTTAAAATGTTTAAAAAACGTTTTAAAAAACAAACATCAGTTCGCAGTGTGAAACATTATATTGTGGTGAGTATCATCAATAATCTTAAGCCTATGGACCTTTGCGGGCTCACACAGCCTGTTATAGTGGTTCTATGCCAGAGAGCTGTATCACTTAAACCATTATGCTGTCAGTGAACTTTTCTCCATTTGTTGTACAATGGTGCCATCATGTGGCTGAGTTTGGAAACTACATAGACATAGTTCTTCTCTCATGGTGACTCATGTTAGTAACAGAATGCTATTGGGATGTGGGCAGTGTAATAACCCAAATATATTAGAGATCTAAAAAATATTACAGATTTTTAGGGAACTTGAACATTAATAGCTGTTTGGACAAAAATAGATTAAACTTCAATACAGTTTGTAAAGGTGATCTTGTACAATGGTGCCATAATTTGGCTTAGTTTGGAAATTACAAAGACATAGTTATTCCCTAATGGTGACTAATGTTAGTAACAGGATGCTGTAGGACTGTGGGCACTGTAGCCACCCAAATTTATACACATTTAGACAAATATAAAACAATTCTAAAATAACTAGAAAAACTAAAAAATATAGATTTTAGGGAACTCGAACATTAATAACTAGTTGGACAAAAATAGATATTATTTCAATACAATTTATAAAAATGATATTGTTCATTAGTTGCCACGGTGGTATGCGTCAATTTGGTCTTCAAGGACTGGTTCGTGGTGGATTCATATTTAAGACGTGAACTCCTATTCAAAATTGTAGGGGAAAAAATGGGATTTGGGGATTGAAAACGGATCAGTGTGTGTTTAAAGGAAAGCTGCAATGTCTATCTCTACATTGAGGCCTATGGGGGCCAAGCTTTTCAATTTATAAATCCAAAAAGTTTCTTTTCTTGATAAAGTTGTCAGTCTGTCTCCACCCCTCCAATGTGGTGGGACTTCCTCAATGCCCCTAAATTCAAGGCCAGATGGATCTCCTTGGTGGTGTAGTGCAAAATGTTTTGATACACTATGTGTCATAAGTTTCCGTCTAATGTTCCCTAGGTGCTCCAGAATGCGTACCCGTAATGGTCGGCTGGTACGCCCTACATACTGGAGTCCACAGGGGCAATTTAGTAGATAGACTACGAATTCAGATTTACAGTTGATGAAATTTGAAATTTTGAACTGTTCTCCTGTTGCTTTAGAGCTAAACTGAATTTTCTCTTTTGTTCCCTGTTTGCAGGCTTTACAGGTGTTACATCTGTGGAAACCTTTTACTTTCTGTAATCAATTTAAGTCCTGGCCTGTTGTCCTACTTTCTGGCCGGAAGAGGCTTGGTGCTAACCTCCTTTTAATATTATCCGCCCTCTTATAGATAACCTTGGGTTTCTCTGGGAGGTATTCTTTCAAGGTGGGGTCTCCCTGTAGCAGATGCCAGTGTTTATTCAGGATCTTTTGTATGCTCCCTGCATCTTGGCTATATTGTGTTAGGAAAGCAATATTAAACTCCTCTCTAGGTTTTGGTGGATTGGTTTTTAAAATGTCGCTGCGTTTAAGCTTCCCTACTTCTATTATTGCTGTATCCATTTTTTCATTATCATAATTCTTTGCAATGAATCGGTTCTTCAGAATATTGGATTGTTCCCTATAAACATGATCATCGCTACAGTTTCTCCTGATTCTGCGAAACTGTCCTGGGGGTATGTTTTTCAGCCATTTCTTATGGTGGCAGCTAGTGTTAAGCAGGTAATTATTGCAGTCAACTGTTTTGAAGAAAGTTTTAGTCTTCAGTCTATTATCTTCTATGTAAATTGTTAGATCTAAAAAGTCTACCGAATTATTCCCTATGCATGTTGTGAAAGCTAGGTTCCTCTCATTATTGTTAATGTAATTCAGAAAGTTAATTAAGGTTTCATTGTTGCCTCTCCAGATAAAAAACACATCATCGATGTATCTCCGCCATAGCACAAGATCCGCACTGAATTCATGTTCCGACCAGATGGTATCGGTCTCCCAACTGTCCATGAACAAGTTGGCATAACTCGGTGCGAATTTTGTACCCATGGCTGTTCCGCACTTTTGTAAAAAATATGTTCCATCAAAATTAAAAAGGTTGTGTTTAAGAATAAAATTAATACTTTCTAAAATAAAGCGTCTTTGTTCTATGTGAACGGTGGCATCATTTATTAGCGTCCGTTCGATGGCTTTAATTCCATCATCATGTTTTATGGACGTGTATAATGAAGTCACATCGCAGGTGCACATTTTATAGCCTTCTTGCCAATCTATCTGTTCTAATATATTTAGAATTTGCGTGGTGTCTCTGAGATAGGACCGCATCTCCGCAACGTATGGCTGCAGAAATAGATCTATGTACTCCGACAGTCGAGACGTGAGCGAGCCTATCCCAGAGATAATGGGTCTACCTGGTGGTGCTTTAATGTCCTTATGGATTTTGGGCAGAAAATAGAATATTGGCATAACCGGGAATTTCACATTTAGATAATCATATTCTTTTTCATTCAGGACTCCTGTTGAGCTGCCCCTGTCTAGCAGAGTTTGGAATTCTACACAGAATTCTCTGTGGGGATTAGTCTTCAGACGTGCATAGGTGATGTCATCCGACAGTATCCTCTCTGCTTCACCCTTGTAGTATTCCGTGTCCATAATGACTACCCCCCCCCCCTTTATCTGCTTGTTTGAATGTAATAGCCTTTTCTTTCTCTAAGTTTTGCAATGCGATTTTTTCTTTCAAGGTTAGATTGTTCTTAGTTATCTTAGTAGCACCAGAGGTTAGTCTATCAAAGTCCTCCTGGATTTTCTGATGGAAGACTTCTAAGTTATGGCCTTTTGCCCAGCTTGGATAGAATTTGGATTTATTTTTTAGGTTTGAATGCTTGAACTCATCCATCTCTATATTCGCGTTAGCATTATTGTTCACTACCTCCCTTGTTTGTGCATCTTTTGAAATAAAGAATTTTTTAAGGGTTAACTGTCTAATGTATTTGTGCGCGTCTATATACAGATTGAAACTGTTCGCCTTGGCAACTGGTGCGAAGTTCAGCCCCTTTTTTATTAGGTTACATTCATCTACATTTAATTCTTTTTTGCTCAGATTAAATATATTGTTCAAATCGCTGCTCTTTTTCTGTGTCCTTCTTCCTCCCCGCTTTCCTCGTGGGGCCTTTTTCTGAGTTTTGTGTTTGGGGTTTCTTTTTCTTTCTGGTTTTCTGACACTAGGAAGCGATTCTGAGTAACTAGGGGTGGTGCTTTGAGTGATTGGGCCTGTTCTAAAAAATGCCCTGCGTGTGGTCGGGGTGATCTTTGCTCTCTCACATGACTCTGTTCTCTATCCTGTCTTTCTCTATATGTGGTCCTCTGTTCCCTATGGGGGGATTTGTGTTCTCTTCCTTGGCTATGTTCCCTATGATGTTTACGGGGTGACCGGTAGTGTCTCCTTTGACTCTCTTCTCTCTCATAACGTCTCTCTCTATATTCCCGATTTGACCCATGATATTTATAAGGTGATCTACGATCCCTATCCCTGCTACGTTCTCTCTCATACCTGTTATCTCTACGTTCTAGTGGTGATCTAGCTCTGTAGTTGTATGCGGGTGGCTTGGCTCTATGATGGCTTTCCTGATAATCTTTGGAATAGTACTTGTGTCTCTGCCAGTTTTCCTCCCGGTCTCTATCTTGTTTATTTGCCTCTTCCCTTTTGTGACTGACTGCGTCCTCGGTACTGTGAGTTTTTATTTCTTTATTCTCTCCAGGAGTTTCTAGATCACCAACTTCCCGCCCTCTTGGTGGTATGTGTCTAGCCTCTGTATTGAATGATACATTTTTAGTGTTATCAAATTTGGAATAGGTCCTATGTTTGTCTATTTTGGTTGGATAGCTCGATATGTTGGTTCTTAAAGTTTTGTTGCTATCTTCTCTACTCCTATATTCAAACATTTTCCTATCCTTTGGGGTGGTAGGTGGGACTAGTGTGACCCTTTGCCATTTGGGGTTGGACCCTACTAAGTAGTCTTCCTCATCTCGTCTAAATTTCTTCTTTTTAGACTCTATCAGATTTCTTTCTATAGCATCTATTTCATCAGCTAGTTTTTGGTCTCTATTTAGGAAGGTGGGGTTGTCTGTGGAAATTTCTAATCTCTTCTGAATTAAAGTAACTTCTCGATCAATTTCTATCAAGGTCTTTGTATGATGTTTAATGATTAGTTTCATTAGACTGAATGAACACGCATCCATAGTTTCTTCCCATTGGACATTATATTCTATGTCTGCTAATTTAAAGGAGGATTTTTTATCAAATCGTAAACCCCTAGGTATACGTTTGATGTCTAAGTATATCTCTAAATAGACTTTATCCCAGACCTTTTTGGTCTCTTTCTTAAGTAAATTCTCAAGTTTGTCAAACTCGTTATTTATTGTTTCTACATCTCCCATCTCCGCTGACTCAATTTCTCTCATTTTGTTCTCTATGTTGTTACTTCTGAAAATTCTTTTTGTAAAAACACTCTCTTTAATTTCGACTGGGTTTTCCATCTCTATGGTTTCTTCTTCCATATTAGGAGCTTTTTGGGGTGCTGCCACCAGGATGGGATTAGAAAAGGCTCAGTGGTTGTTTGAACTGGGGCGCTCCCTGGAATGTGTGGCTAAAAAATGCTACAACACCTTTGATATATTAAAATATGTAGAAAAATAAAAAATTGTGTTTTGTGGTGTAAAAGAGTATAAAAATATATACTGGCCCTTTTGATGATTTTTGGTTGCTGCTTGACCTTGAAGAAGGGAACCCCGTGTCCTTCTTAACGTGGCAATGGGAGTGTGAAGACGATCAGCGCAAAACTCATGGACCTCACGATGTTGATGGAACAGGATGAAGTTGAATAAAAATGGAATAAAACACAGTATTAGTGTCACATATGTGGGGGATGGGGGGGGATGGGGGGAGAATGGAGGAAGGGGTGATGGTGGAATTCCACTAAATAAACAATAAATGAAACATAAACATATAGTTTCAGTGACTCACACGGGCTTGTGTGAGACTTCGCCCTCAACGCAGACTGTAGTGGGTAAATGCAGACTCCTATGGTGGAGTCCCAATAAACATAAAACTCACACGGCCTAATGTGAGTTCTTGCCCTCAGAGGGTGATGTCAGCCTGTATAGGTGGTGTGAAGTCGTCTCAGCAAAATATCCCCCAATAGGTATAGTGTGTGAGTGTCTCCTCTCCCCGTTGCCCAAAAGACCAAGAAAATGTGTGCAAACCAGGGTTAGCAATATAACAGGTCTTTATTTGGTAACAGTTTGAGACATGAGCATAAACAAGCATACACGTTGAAAAAGCATATAAAAATATAAATATAGCAAGGTGAATAAACAAAAAAACAAAAAGCACACTCACACTGAATTGTAACTTCTTTTGCCCAGCGTCGGCCGCGTGGTTTGATCCCGCAAGATCTCCTCCTCCGTTGTTGCTCTCACTGGCGCATCCGGCAGTGGAACCGGAAGAGAGGATCTATACCGGATGTCCTGCGGTCGGCTGGGTCCCTCTCTCAATGAGCTCCGGCAGGGAACAACGCGTTTCGCAGTAAGCTTCGTCAGGTTCCTGCCGGATGCTCATTGTGTGCAGTCTATATAGGCGCCCCGATTTAATTAATTAGTAAAACACCTGGCTTTCATTAAAAGTTGTCCACTTCCAATAGACTAATGTAATGTCAATGTAAATCGAACCGATCATAGCCCTTGGATACAGGGACAATATACTTGTTATTGTAAACATTTCTCTAGTGTCAATATATTAAAATCAAACATTGTTTTAATAAATATTTTAAAATGTTTAAAAAACGTTTTAAAAAACAAACATCAATTCGCAGTGTGAAACATTATATTGTGGTGAGTATCATCAATAATCTTAAGCCTATGGACCTTTGCGGGCTCACACAGCCTGTTATAGTGGTTCTATGCCAGAGAGCTGTATCACTTAAACCATTATGCTGTCAGTGAACTTTTCTCCATTTGTTGTACAATGGTGCCATCATGTGGCTGAGTTTGGAAACTACATAGACATAGTTCTTCTCTCATGGTGACTCATGTTAGTAACAGAATGCTATTGGGATGTGGGCAGTGTAATAACCCAAATATATTAGAGATCTAAAAAATATTACAGATTTTTAGGGAACTTGAACATTAATAGCTGTTTGGACAAAAATAGATTAAACTTCAATACAGTTTGTAAAGGTGATCTTGTATAATGGTGCCATAATTTGGCTTAGTTTGGAAATTACAAAGACATAGTTATTCCCTAATGGTGACTAATGTTAGTAACAGGATGCTGTAGGACTGTGGGCACTGTAGCCACCCAAATTTATACACATTTAGACAAATATAAAACAATTCTAAAATAACTAGAAAAACTAAAAAATATAGATTTTAGGGAACTCGAACATTAATAACTAGTTGGACAAAAATAGATATTATTTCAATACAATTTATAAAAATGATATTGTTCATTAGTTGCCACGGTGGTATGCGTCAATTTGGTCTTCAAGGACTGGTTCGTGGTGGATTCATATTTAAGACGTGAACTCCTATTCAAAATTGTAGGGGAAAAAAATGGGATTTGGGGATTGAAAACGGATCAGTGTGTGTTTAAAGGAAAGCTGCAATGTCTATCTCTACATTGAGGCCTATGGGGGCCAAGCTTTTCAATTTATAAATCCAAAAAGTTTCTTTTCTTGATAAAGTTGTCAGTCTGTCTCCACCCCTCCAATGTGGTGGGACTACCTCAATGCCCCTAAATTCAAGGCCAGATGGATCTCCTTGGTGGTGTAGTGCAAAATGTTTTGATACACTATGTGTCATAAGTTTCCGCCTAATGTTCCCTAGGTGCTCCAGAATGCGTACCCGTAATGGTCGGCTGGTACGCCCTACATACTGGAGTCCACAGGGGCAATTTAGTAGATAGACTACGAATTCAGATTTACAGTTGATGAAATTTGAAATTTTGAACTGTTCTCCTGTTGCTTTAGAGCTAAACTGAATTTTCTCTTTTGTTCCCTGTTTGCAGGCTTTACAGGTGTTACATCTGTGGAAACCTTTTACTTTCTGTAACCAATTTAAGTCCTGGCCTGTTGTCCTACTTTCTGGCCGGAAGAGGCTTGGTGCTAACCTCCTTTTAATATTATCCGCCCTCTTATAGATAACCTTGGGTTTCTCTGGGAGGTATTCTTTCAAGGTGGGGTCTCCCTGTAGCAGATGCCAGTGTTTATTCAGGATCTTTTGTATGCTCCCTGCATCTTGGCTATATTGTGTTAGGAAAGCAATATTAAACTCCTCTCTAGGTTTTGGTGGATTGGTTTTTAAAATGTCGCTGCGTTTAAGCTTCCCTACTTCTATTATTGCTGTATCCATTTTTTCATTATCATAATTCTTTGCAATGAATCGGTTCTTCAGAATATTGGATTGTTCCCTATAAACATGATCATCGCTAAAGTTTCTCCTGATTCTGCGAAACTGTCCTGGGGGTATGTTTTTCAGCCATTTCTTATGGTGGCAGCTAGTGTTAAGAAGGTAATTATTGCAGTCAACTGTTTTGAAGAAAGTTTTAGTCTTCAGTCTATTATCTTCTATGTAAATTGTTAGATCTAAAAAGTCTACCGAATTATTCCCTATGCATGTTGTGAAAGCTAGGTTCCTCTCATTATTGTTAATGTAATTCAGAAAGTGATTTAAGGTTTCATTGTTGCCTCTCCAGATAAAAAACACATCATCGATGTATCTCCGCCATAGCACAAGATCCGCACTGAATTCATGTTCCGACCAGATGGTATCGGTCTCCCAACTGTCCATGAACAAGTTGGCATAACTCGGTGCGAATTTTGTACCCATGGCTGTTCCGCACTTTTGTAAAAAATATGTTCCATCAAAATTAAAAAGGTTGTGTTTAAGAATAAAATTAATACTTTCTAAAATAAAGCGTCTTTGTTCTATGTGAACGGTGGCATCATTTATTAGCGTCCGTTCGATGGCTTTAATTCCATCATCATGTTTTATGGACGTGTATAATGAAGTCACATCGCAGGTGCACATTTTATAGCCTTCTTGCCAATCTATCTGTTCTAATATATTTAGAATTTGCGTGGTGTCTCTGAGATAGGACCGCATCTCCGCAACGTATGGCTGCAGAAATAGATCTATGTACTCCGACAGTCGAGACGTGAGCGAGCCTATCCCAGAGATAATGGGTCTACCTGGTGGTGCTTTAATGTCCTTATGGATTTTGGGCAGAAAATAGAATATTGGCATAACCGGGAATTTCACATTTAGATAATCATATTCTTTTTCATTCAGGACTCCTGTTGAGCTGCCCCTGTCTAGCAGAGTTTGGAATTCTACACAGAATTCTCTGTGGGGATTAGTCTTCAGACGTGCATAGGTGATGTCATCCGACAGTATCCTCTCTGCTTCACCCTTGTAGTATTCCGTGTCCATAATGACTACCCCCCCCCCCTTTATCTGCTTGTTTGAATGTAATAGCCTTTTCTTTCTCTAAGTTTTGCAATGCGATTTTTTCTTTCAAGGTTAGATTGTTCTTAGTTATCTTAGTAGCACCAGAGGTTAGTCTATCAAAGTCCTCCTGGATTTTCTGATGGAAGACTTCTAAGTTATGGCCTTTCGCCCAGCTTGGATAGAATTTGGATTTATTTTTTAGGTTTGAATGCTTGAACTCATCCATCTCTATATTCGCGTTAGCATTATTGTTCACTACCTTCCTTGTTTGTGCATCTTTTGAAATAAAGAATTTTTTAAGGGTTAACTGTCTAATGTATTTGTGCGCGTCTATATACAGATTGAAACTGTTCGCCTTGGCAACTGGTGCGAAGTTCAGCCCCTTTTTTATTAGGTTACATTCATCTACATTTAATTCTTTTTTGCTCAGATTAAATATATTGTTCAAATCGCTGCTCTTTTTCTGTGTCCTTCTTCCTCCCCGCTTTCCTCGTGGGGCCTTTTTCTGAGTTTTGTGTTTGGGGTTTCTTTTTCTTTCTGGTTTTCTGACACTAGGAAGCGATTCTGAGTAACTAGGGGTGGTGCTTTGAGTGATTGGGCCTGTTCTAAAAAATGCCCTGCGTGTGGTCGGGGTGATCTTTGCTCTCTCACATGACTCTGTTCTCTATCCTGTCTTTCTCTATATGTGGTCCTCTGTTCCCTATGGGGGGATTTGTGTTCTCTTCCTTGGCTATGTTCCCTATGATGTTTACGGGGTGACCGGTAGTGTCTCCTTTGACTCTCTTCTCTCTCATAACGTCTCTCTCTATATTCCCGATTTGACCCATGATATTTATAAGGTGATCTACGATCCCTATCCCTGCTACGTTCTCTCTCATACCTGTTATCTCTACGTTCTAGTGGTGATCTAGCTCTGTAGTTGTATGCGGGTGGCTTGGCTCTATGATGGCTTTCCTGATAATCTTTGGAATAGTACTTGTGTCTCTGCCAGTTTTCCTCCCGGTCTCTATCTTGTTTATTTGCCTCTTCCCTTTTGTGACTGACTGCGTCCTCGGTACTGTGAGTTTTTATTTCTTTATTCTCTCCAGGAGTTTCTAGATCACCAACTTCCCGCCCTCTTGGTGGTATGTGTCTAGCCTCTGTATTGAATGATACATTTTTAGTGTTATCAAATTTGGAATAGGTCCTATGTTTGTCTATTTTGGTTGGATAGCTCGATATGTTGGTTCTTAAAGTTTTGTTGCTATCTTCTCTACTCCTATATTCAAACATTTTCCTATCCTTTGGGGTGGTAGGTGGGACTAGTGTGACCCTTTGCCATTTGGGGTTGGACCCTACTAAGTAGTCTTCCTCATCTCGTCTAAATTTCTTATTTTTAGACTCTATCAGATTTCTTTCTATAGCATCTATTTCATCAGCTAGTTTTTGGTCTCTATTTAGGAAGGTGGGGTTGTCTGTGGAAATTTCTAATCTCTTCTGAATTAAAGTAACTTCTCGATCAATTTCTATCAAGGTCTTTGTATGATGTTTAATGATTAGTTTCATTAGACTGAATGAACACGCATCCATAGTTTCTTCCCATTGGACATTATATTCTATGTCTGCTAATTCAAAGGAGGATTTTTTATCAAATCGTAAACCCCTAGGTATACGTTTGATGTCTAAGTATTTCTCTAAATAGACTTTATCCCAGACCTTTTTGGTCTCTTTCTTAAGTAAATTCTCAAGTTTGTCAAACTCGTTATTTATTGTTTCTACATCTCCCATCTCCGCTGACTCAATTTCTCTCATTTTGTTCTCTATGTTGTTACTTCTGAAAATTCTTTTTGTAAAAACACTCTCTTTAATTTCGACTGGGTTTTCCATCTCTATGGTTTCTTCTTCCATATTAGGAGCTTTTTGGGGTGCTGCCACCAGGATGGGATTAGAAAAGGCTCAGTGGTTGTTTGAACTGGGGCGCTCCCTGGAATGTGTGGCTAAAAAATGCTACAACACCTTTGATATATTAAAATATGTAGAAAAATAAAAAATTGTGTTTTGTGGTGTAAAAGAGTATAAAAATATATACTGGCCCTTTTGATGATTTTTGGTTGCTGCTTGACCTTGAAGAAGGGAACCCGTGTCCTTCTTAACGTGGCAATGGGAGTGTGAAGACGGTCAGCGCAAAACTCATGGACCTCACGATGTTGATGGAACAGGATGAAGTTGAATAAAAATGGAATAAAACACAGTATTAGTGTCACATATGTGGGGGATGGGGGGGATGGGGGGGGGGTGGGGGGGAATGGAGGAAGGGGTGATGGTGGAATTCCACTAAATAAACAATAAATGAAACATAAACATATAGTTTCAGTGACTCACACGGGCTTGTGTGAGACTTCGCCCTCAACGCAGACTGTAGTGGGTAAATGCAGACTCCTATGGTGGAGTCCCAATAAACATAAAACTCACACGCCCTAATGTGAGTTCTTGCCCTCAGAGGGTGATGTCAGCCTGTATAGGTGGTGTGAAGTCGTCTCAGCAAAATATCCCCCAATAGGTATAGTGTGTGAGTGTCTCCTCTCCCCGTTGGCCAAAAGACCAAGAAAATGTGTGCAAACCAGGGTTAGCAGTATAACAGGTCTTTATTTGGTAACAGTTTGAGACATGAGCATAAACAAGCATACACGTTGAAAAAGCATATAGCAATATAAATATAGCAAGGTGAATAAACAAAAAAACAAAAAGCACACTCACACTGAATTGTAACTTCTTTTGCCCAGCGTCGGCCGCGTGGTTTGATCCCGCAAGATCTCCTCCTCCGTTGTTGCTCTCACTGGCGCGTCTGGCAGTGGAACCGGAAGAGAGGATCTATACCGGATGTCCTGCGGTCGGCTGGGTCCCTCTCTCAATGAGCTCCGGCAGGGAACAACGCGTTTCGCAGTAAGCTTCGTCAGGTTCCTGCCGGATGCTCATTGTGTGCAGTCTATATAGGCGCCCCGATTTAATTAATTAGTAAAACACCTGGCTTTCATTAAAAGTTGTCCACTTCCAATAGACTAATGTAATGTCAATGTAAATCGAACCGATCATAGCCCTTGGATACAGGGACAATATACTTGTTATTGTAAACATTTCTCTAGTGTCAATATATTAAAATCAAACATTGTTTTAATAAATATTTTAAAATGTTTAAAAAACGTTTTAAAAAACAAACATCAATTCGCAGTGTGAAACATTATATTGTGGTGAGTATCATCAATAATCTTAAGCCTATGGACCTTTGCGGGCTCACACAGCCTGTTATAGTGGTTCTATGCCAGAGAGCTGTATCACTTAAACCATTATGCTGTCAGTGAACTTTTCTCCATTTGTTGTACAATGGTGCCATCATGTGGCTGAGTTTGGAAACTACATAGACATAGTTCTTCTCTCATGGTGACTCATGTTAGTAACAGAATGCTATTGGGATGTGGGCAGTGTAATAACCCAAATATATTAGAGATCTAAAAAATTCTAAAAAATATTACAGATTTTTAGGGAACTTGAACATTAATAGCTGTTTGGACAAAAATAGATTAAACTTCAATACAGTTTGTAAAGGTGATCTTGTACAATGGTGCCATAATTTGGCTTAGTTTGGAAATTACAAAGACATAGTTATTCCCTAATGGTGACTAATGTTAGTAACAGGATGCTGTAGGACTGTGGGCACTGTAGCCACCCAAATTTATACACATTTAGACAAATATAAAACAATTCTAAAATAACTAGAAAAACTAAAAAATATAGATTTTAGGGAACTCGAACATTAATAACTAGTTGGACAAAAATAGATATTATTTCAATACAATTTATAAAAATGATATTGTTCATTAGTTGCCACGGTGGTATGCGTCAATTTGGTCTTCAAGGACTGGTTCGTGGTGGATTCATATTTAAAACGTGAACTCCTATTCAAAATTGTAGGGGAAAAAATGGGATTTGGGGATTGAAAACGGATCAGTGTGTGTTTAAAGGAAAGCTGCAATGTCTATCTCTACATTGAGGCCTATGGGGGCCAAGCTTTTCAATTTATAAATCCAAAAAGTTTCTTTTCTTGATAAAGTTGTCAGTCTGTCTCCACCCCTCCAATGTGGTGGGACTACCTCAATGCCCCTAAATTCAAGGCCAGATGGATCTCCTTGGTGGTGTAGTGCAAAATGTTTTGATACACTATGTGTCATAAGTTTCCGCCTAATGTTCCCTAGGTGCTCCAGAATGCGTACCCGTAATGGTCGGCTGGTACGCCCTACATACTGGAGTCCACAGGGGCAATTTAGTAGATAGACTACGAATTCAGATTTACAGTTGATGAAATTTGAAATTTTGAACTGTTCTCCTGTTGCTTTAGAGCTAAACTGAATTTTCTCTTTTGTTCCCTGTTTGCAGGCTTTACAGGTGTTACATCTGTGGAAACCTTTTACTTTCTGTAACCAATTTAAGTCCTGGCCTGTTGTCCTACTTTCTGGCCAGAAGAGGCTTGGTGCTAACCTCCTTTTAATATTATCCGCCCTCTTATAGATAACCTTGGGTTTCTCTGGGAGGTATTCTTTCAAGGTGGGGTCTCCCTGTAGCAGATGCCAGTGTTTATTCAGGATCTTTTGTATGCTCCCTGCATCTTGGCTATATTGTGTTAGGAAAGCAATATTAAACTCCTCTCTAGGTTTTGGTGGATTGGTTTTTAAAATATCGCTGCGTTTAAGCTTCCCTACTTCTATTATTGCTGTATCCATTTTTTCATTATCATAATTCTTTGCAATGAATCGGTTCTTCAGAATATTGGATTGTTCCCTATAAACATGATCATCGCTACAGTTTCTCCTGATTCTGCGAAACTGTCCTGGGGGTATGTTTTTCAGCCATTTCTTATGGTGGCAGCTAGTGTTAAGCAGGTAATTATTGCAGTCAACTGTTTTGAAGAAAGTTTTAGTCTTCAGTCTATTATCTTCTATGTAAATTGTTAGATCTAAAAAGTCTACCGAATTATTCCCTATGCATGTTGTGAAAGCTAGGTTCCTCTCATTATTGTTAATGTAATTCAGAAAGTGATTTAAGGTTTCATTGTTGCCTCTCCAGATAAAAAACACATCATCGATGTATCTCCGCCATAGCACAAGATCCGCACTGAATTCATGTTCCGACCAGATGGTATCGGTCTCCCAACTGTCCATGAACAAGTTGGCATAACTCGGTGCGAATTTTGTACCCATGGCTGTTCCGCACTTTTGTAAAAAATATGTTCCATCAAAATTAAAAAGGTTGTGTTTAAGAATAAAATTAATACTTTCTAAAATAAAGCGTCTTTGTTCTATGTGAACGGTGGCATCATTTATTAGCGTCCGTTCGATGGCTTTAATTCCATCATCATGTTTTATGGACGTGTATAATGAAGTCACATCGCAGGTGCACATTTTATAGCCTTCTTGCCAATCTATCTGTTCTAATATATTTAGAATTTGCGTGGTGTCTCTGAGATAGGACCGCATCTCCGCAACGTATGGCTGCAGAAATAGATCTATGTACTCCGACAGTCGAGACGTGAGCGAGCCTATCCCAGATAATGGGTCTACCTGGTGGTGCTTTAATGTCCTTATGGATTTTGGGCAGAAAATAGAATATTGGCATAACCGGGAATTTCACATTTAGATAATCATATTCTTTTTCATTCAGGACTCCTGTTGAGCTGCCCCTGTCTAGCAGAGTTTGGAATTCTACACAGAATTCTCTGTGGGGATTAGTCTTCAGACGTGCATAGGTGATGTCATCCGACAGTATCCTCTCTGCTTCACCCTTGTAGTATTCTGTGTCCATAATGACTACCCCCCCCCCCTTTATCTGCTTGTTTGAATGTAATAGCCTTTTCTTTCTCTAAGTTTTGCAATGCGATTTTTTCTTTCAAGGTTAGATTGTTCTTAGTTATCTTAGTAGCACCAGAGGTTAGTCTATCAAAGTCCTCCTGGATTTTCTGATGGAAGACTTCTAAGTTATGGCCTTTCGCCCAGCTTGGATAGAATTTGGATTTATTTTTTAGGTTTGAATGCTTGAACTCATCCATCTCTATATTCGCGTTAGCATTATTGTTCACTACCTTCCTTGTTTGTGCATCTTTTGAAATAAAGAATTTTTTAAGGGTTAACTGTCTAATGTATTTGTGCGCGTCTATATACAGATTGAAACTGTTCGCCTTGGCAACTGGTGCGAAGTTCAGCCCCTTTTTTATTAGGTTACATTCATCTACATTTAATTCTTTTTTGCTCAGATTAAATATATTGTTCAAATCGCTGCTCTTTTTCTGTGTCCTTCTTCCTCCCCGCTTTCCTCGTGGGGCCTTTTTCTGAGTTTTGTGTTTGGGGTTTCTTTTTCTGTCTTGTTTTCTAACACTAGGAAGCGATTCTGAGTTACTAGGGTTGGTGCTTTGAGTGATTGGGCCTGTTCTAAAAAATGCCCTGCGTGTGGTCGGGGTGATCTTTGCTCTCTCACATGACTCTGTTCTCTATCCTGTCTTTCTCTATATGTGGTCCTCTGTTCCCTATGGGGGGATTTGTGTTCTCTTCCTTGGCTATGTTCCCTATGATGTTTACGGGGTGACCGGTAGTGTCTCCTTTGACTCTCTTCCCTCTCATAACGTCTCTCTCTATATTCCCGATTTGACCCATGATATTTATAAGGTGATCTACGATCCCTATCCCTGCTACGTTCTCTCTCATACCTGTTATCTCTACGTTCTAGTGGTGATCTAGCTCTGTAGTTGTATGCGGGTGGCTTGGCTCTATGATGGCTTTCCTGATAATCTTTGGAATAGTACTTGTGTCTCTGCCAGTTTTCCTCCCGGTCTCTATCTTGTTTATTTGCCTCTTCCCTTTTGTGACTGACTGCGTCCTCGGTACTGTGAGTTTTTATTTCTTTATTCTCTCCAGGAGTTTCTAGATCACCAACTTCCCGCCCTCTTGGTGGTATGTGTCTAGCCTCTGTATTGAATGATACACTGGCGACACAGTTTATTACACTGCGGCCAGATCCGCAAGCCGGGAGATTTCCCGGCTTGCTAGTGGCCGCCCCTCGGCGTGCCGCGCGTCATAGACGCGCGGTCACGCGTCTTCGGGAGCGTGCGCCCCCTGCACGCGCGTCCAGGGGCTCCCCGAGGGAGCCCTGGTGTCCCGCGATCGCGGGACAGCGGCAGGGGGTTCCGGGGGACCCGGCGGACCCGGCAGCGGTAGGGAGAGCGCCCCGATCGGAGGGCGCTCTTCCGCTGCTTCGGCGCGCGCCCGTCACTCTCGGGCGCGCGCCAGGCTACTGCTGCGGCACAGAACGGGCAAATGCTCGAATAAACTGTGCCGCAGCAGTACATTTTTAGTGTTATCAAATTTGGAATAGGTCCTATGTTTGTCTATTTTGGTTGGATAGCTCGATATGTTGGTTCTTAAAGTTTTGTTGCTATCTTCTCTACTCCTATATTCAAACATTTTCCTATCCTTTGGGGTGGTAGGTGGGACTAGTGTGACCCTTTGCCATTTGGGTTTGGACCCTACTAAATAGTCTTCCTCATCTCGTCTAAATTTCTTATTTTTAGACTCTATCAGATTTCTTTCTATAGCATCTATTTCATCAGCTAGTTTTTGGTCTCTATTTAGGAAGGTGGGGTTGTCTGTGGAAATTTCTAATCTCTTCTGAATTAAAGTAACTTCTCGATCAATTTCTATCAAGGTCTTTGTATGATGTTTAATGATTAGTTTCATTAGACTGAATGAACACGCATCCATAGTTTCTTCCCATTGGACATTATATTCTATGTCTGCTAATTCAAAGGAGGATTTTTTATCAAATCGTAAACCCCTAGGTATACGTTTGATGTCTAAGTATTTCTCTAAATAGACTTTATCCCAGACCTTTTTGGTCTCTTTCTTAAGTAAATTCTCAAGTTTGTCAAACTCGTTATTTATTGTTTCTACATCTCCCATCTCCGCTGACTCAATTTCTCTCATTTTGTTCTATACACTGGCGACACACTTTATTCGAGCTCGGCTAGTCCCACGAATTCGGGTATACCCGGGTGTATTGAGGTTTGTGACTGTTTTCTGCCCGAGTGCATTGAGGTATTTTCCAGGCAGGGATTGAAGCATTTTATTCCCGCTGGCTGCAATACTGCACAGTATATATATATATATACTGCATTACAATTCATGAATTTATGCCATCTGGTAGACACGCGATGCATTGCAGCCTATTAAATCCTAATCATTATCATTTAACAGATCAGCCGCCCGTCAGCCAGGCATGAACCCAGGCTGGGAAGGCAAACGCAACGGGGCTTGTCAGAGGTGAGGAGCGGCGCATTCCAGGTATCTGCCAGGTACATACTGGGTATTTGCTCGAATAAAGTGTGTCGGTGCAGTATGTTGTTACTTCTGAAAATTCTTTTTGTAAAAACACTCTCTTTAATTTCGACTGGGTTTTCCATCTCTATGGTTTCTTCTTCCATATTAGGAGCTTTTTGGGGTGCTGCCACCAGGATGGGATTAGAAAAGGCTCAGTGGTTGTTTGTAATGGGGCGCTCCCTGGAATGTGTGGCTAAAAAATGCTACAACACCTTTGATATATTAAAATATGTAGAAAAATAAAAAATTGTGTTTTGTGGTGTAAAAGAGTATAAAAATATATACTGGCCCTTTTGATGATTTTTGGTTGCTGCTTGACCTTGAAGAAGGGAACCCCGTGTCCTTCTTAACGTGGCAATGGGAGTGTGAAGACGGTCAGCGCAAAACTCATGGACCTCACGATGTTGATGGAACAGGATGAAGTTGAATAAAAATGGAATAAAACACAGTATTAGTGTCACATATGTGGGGGATGGGGGGGGTGGGGGGGAATGGAGGAAGGGGTGATGGTGGAATTCCACTAAATAAACAATAAATGAAACATAAACATATAGTTTCAGTGACTCACACGGGCTTGTGTGAGACTTCGCCCTCAACGCAGACTGTAGTGGGTAAATGCAGACTCCTATGGTGGAGTCCCAATAAACATAAAACTCACACGGCCTAATGTGAGTTCTTGCCCTCAGAGGGTGATGTCAGCCTGTATAGGTGGTGTGAAGTCGTCTCAGCAAAATATCCCCCAATAGGTATAGTGTGTGAGTGTCTCCTCTCCCCGTTGCCCAAAAGACCAAGAAAATGTGTGCAAACCAGGGTTAGCAATATAACAGGTCTTTATTTGGTAACAGTTTGAGACATGAGCATAAACAAGCATACACGTTGAAAAAGCATATAACAATATAAATATAGCAAGGTGAATAAACAAAAAAACAAAAAGCACACTCACACTGAATTGTAACTTCTTTTGCCCAGCGTCGGCCGCGTGGTTTGATCCCGCAAGATCTCCTCCTCTGTTGTTGCTCTCACTGGCGCGTCCGGCAGTGGAACCGGAAGAGAGGATCTATACCGGATGTCCTGCGGTCGGCTGGGTCCCTCTCTCAATGAGCTCCGGCAGGGAACAACGCGTTTCGCAGTAAGCTTCGTCAGGTTCCTGCCGGATGCTCATTGTGTGCAGTCTATATAGGCGCCCCGATTTAATTAATTAGTAAAACACCTGGCTTTCATTAAAAGTTGTCCACTTCCAATAGACTAATGTAATGTCAATGTAAATCGAACCGATCATAGCCCTTGGATACAGGGACAATATACTTGTTATTGTAAACATTTCTCTAGTGTCAATATATTAAAATCAAACATTGTTTTAATAAATATTTTAAAATGTTTAAAAAACGTTTTAAAAAACAAACATCAATTCGCAGTGTGAAACATTATATTGTGGTGAGTATCATCAATAATCTTAAGCCTATGGACCTTTGCGGGCTCACACAGCCTATAATAGTGGTTCTATGCCAGAGAGCTGTATCACTTAAACCATTATGCTGTCAGTGAACTTTTCTCCATTTGTTGTACAATGGTGCCATCATGTGGCTGAGTTTGGAAACTACATAGACATAGTTCTTCTCTCATGGTGACTCATGTTAGTAACAGAATGCTATTGGGATGTGGGCAGTGTAATAACCCAAATATATTAGAGATCTAAAAAATATTACAGATTTTTAGGGAACTTGAACATTAATAGCTGTTTGGACAAAAATAGATTAAACTTCAATACAGTTTGTAAAGGTGATCTTGTATAATGGTGCCATAATTTGGCTTAGTTTGGAAATTACAAAGACATAGTTATTCCCTAATGGTGACTAATGTTAGTAACAGGATGCTGTAGGACTGTGGGCACTGTAGCCACCCAAATTTATACACATTTAGACAAATATAAAACAATTCTAAAATAACTAGAAAAACTAAAAAATATAGATTTTAGGGAACTCGAACATTAATAACTAGTTGGACAAAAATAGATATTATTTCAATACAATTTATAAAAATGATATTGTTCATTAGTTGCCACGGTGGTATGCGTCAATTTGGTCTTCAAGGACTGGTTCGTGGTGGATTCATATTTAAGACGTGAACTCCTATTCAAAATTGTAGGGGAAAAAAATGGGATTTGGGGATTGAAAACGGATCAGTGTGTGTTTAAAGGAAAGCTGCAATGTCTATCTCTACATTGAAGCCTATGGGGGCCAAGCTTTTCAATTTATAAATCCAAAAAGTTTCTTTTCTTGATAAAGTTGTCAGTCTGTCTCCACCCCTCCAATGTGGTGGGACTACCTCAATGCCCCTAAATTCAAGGCCAGATGGATCTCCTTGGTGGTGTAGTGCAAAATGTTTTGATACACTATGTGTCATAAGTTTCCGCCTAATGTTCCCTAGGTGCTCCAGAATGCGTACCCGTAATGGTCGGCTGGTACGCCCTACATACTGGAGTCCACAGGGGCAATTTAGTAGATAGACTACGAATTCAGATTTACAGTTGATGAAATTTGAAATTTTGAACTGTTCTCCTGTTGCTTTAGAGCTAAACTGAATTTTCTCTTTTGTTCCCTGTTTGCAGGCTTTACAGGTGTTACATCTGTGGAAACCTTTTACTTTCTGTAACCAATTTAAGTCCTGGCCTGTTGTCCTACTTTCTGGCCGGAAGAGGCTTGGTGCTAACCTCCTTTTAATATTATCCGCCCTCTTATAGATAACCTTGGGTTTCTCTGGGAGGTATTCTTTCAAGGTGGGGTCTCCCTGTAGCAGATGCCAGTGTTTATTCAGGATCTTTTGTATGCTCCCTGCATCTTGGCTATATTGTGTTAGGAAAGCAATATTAAACTCCTCTCTAGGTTTTGGTGGATTGGTTTTTAAAATGTCGCTGCGTTTAAGCTTCCCTACTTCTATTATTGCTGTATCCATTTTTTCATTATCATAATTCTTTGCAATGAAACGGTTCTTCAGAATATTGGATTGTTCCCTATAAACATGATCATCGCTAAAGTTTCTCCTGATTCTGCGAAACTGTCCTGGGGGTATGTTTTTCAGCCATTTCTTATGGTGGCAGCTAGTGTTAAGAAGGTAATTATTGCAGTCAACTGTTTTGAAGAAAGTTTTAGTCTTCAGTCTATTATCTTCTATGTAAATTGTTAGATCTAAAAAGTCTACCGAATTATTCCCTATGCATGTTGTGAAAGCTAGGTTCCTCTCATTATTGTTAATGTAATTCAGAAAGTGATTTAAGGTTTCATTGTTGCCTCTCCAGATAAAAAACACATCATCGATGTATCTCCGCCATAGCACAAGATCCGCACTGAATTCATGTTCCGACCAGATGGTATCGGTCTCCCAACTGTCCATGAACAAGTTGGCATAACTCGGTGCGAATTTTGTACCCATGGCTGTTCCGCACTTTTGTAAAAAATATGTTCCATCAAAATTAAAAAGGTTGTGTTTAAGAATAAAATTAATACTTTCTAAAATAAAGCGTCTTTGTTCTATGTGAACGGTGGCATCATTTATTAGCGTCCGTTCGATGGCTTTAATTCCATCATCATGTTTTATGGACGTGTATAATGAAGTCACATCGCAGGTGCACATTTTATAGCCTTCTTGCCAATCTATCTGTTCTAATATATTTAGAATTTGCGTGGTGTCTCTGAGATAGGACCGCATCTCCGCAACGTATGGCTGCAGAAATAGATCTATGTACTCCGACAGTCGAGACGTGAGCGAGCCTATCCCAGATAATGGGTCTACCTGGTGGTGCTTTAATGTCCTTATGGATTTTGGGCAGAAAATAGAATATTGGCATAACCGGGAATTTCACATTTAGATAATCATATTCTTTTTCATTCAGGACTCCTGTTGAGCTGCCCCTGTCTAGCAGAGTTTGGAATTCTACACAGAATTCTCTGTGGGGATTAGTCTTCAGACGTGCATAGGTGATGTCATCCGACAGTATCCTCTCTGCTTCACCCTTGTAGTATTCCGTGTCCATAATGACTACCCCCCCCCCTTTATCTGCTTGTTTGAATGTAATAGCCTTTTCTTTCTCTAAGTTTTGCAATGCGATTTTTTCTTTCAAGGTTAGATTGTTCTTAGTTATCTTAGTAGCACCAGAGGTTAGTCTATCAAAGTCCTCCTGGATTTTCTGATGGAAGACTTCTAAGTTATGGCCTTTCGCCCAGCTTGGATAGAATTTGGATTTATTTTTTAGGTTTGAATGCTTGAACTCATCCATCTCTATATTCGCGTTAGCATTATTGTTCACTACCTCCCTTGTTTGTGCATCTTTTGAAATAAAGAATTTTTTAAGGGTTAACTGTCTAATGTATTTGTGCGCGTCTATATACAGATTGAAACTGTTCGCCTTGGCAACTGGTGCGAAGTTCAGCCCCTTTTTTATTAGGTTACATTCATCTACATTTAATTCTTTTTTGCTCAGATTAAATATATTGTTCAAATCGCTGCTCTTTTTCTGTGTCCTTCTTCCTCCCCGCTTTCCTCGTGGGGCCTTTTTCTGAGTTTTGTGTTTGGGGTTTCTTTTTCTTTCTGGTTTTCTGACACTAGGAAGCGATTCTGAGTAACTAGGGGTGGTGCTTTGAGTGATTGGGCCTGTTCTAAAAAATGCCCTGCGTGTGGTCGGGGTGATCTTTGCTCTCTCACATGACTCTGTTCTCTATCCTGTCTTTCTCTATATGTGGTCCTCTGTTCCCTATGGGGGGATTTGTGTTCTCTTCCTTGGCTATGTTCCCTATGATGTTTACGGGGTGACCGGTAGTGTCTCCTTTGACTCTCTTCTCTCTCATAACGTCTCTCTCTATATTCCCGATTTGACCCATGATATTTATAAGGTGATCTACGATCCCTATCCCTGCTACGTTCTCTCTCATACCTGTTATCTCTACGTTCTAGTGGTGATCTAGCTCTGTAGTTGTATGCGGGTGGCTTGGCTCTATGATGGCTTTCCTGATAATCTTTGGAATAGTACTTGTGTCTCTGCCAGTTTTCCTCCCGGTCTCTATCTTGTTTATTTGCCTCTTCCCTTTTGTGACTGACTGCGTCCTCGGTACTGTGAGTTTTTATTTCTTTATTCTCTCCAGGAGTTTCTAGATCACCAACTTCCCGCCCTCTTGGTGGTATGTGTCTAGCCTCTGTATTGAATGATACATTTTTAGTGTTATCAAATTTGGAATAGGTCCTATGTTTGTCTATTTTGGTTGGATAGCTCGATATGTTGGTTCTTAAAGTTTTGTTGCTATCTTCTCTACTCCTATATTCAAACATTTTCCTATCCTTTGGGGTGGTAGGTGGGACTAGTGTGACCCTTTGCCATTTGGGGTTGGACCCTACTAAGTAGTCTTACTCATCTCGTCTAAATTTCTTATTTTTAGACTCTATCAGATTTCTTTCTATAGCATCTATTTCATCAGCTAGTTTTTGGTCTCTATTTAGGAAGGTGGGGTTGTCTGTGGAAATTTCTAATCTCTTCTGAATTAAAGTAACTTCTCGATCAATTTCTATCAAGGTCTTTGTATGATGTTTAATGATTAGTTTCATTAGACTGAATGAACACGCATCCATAGTTTCTTCCCATTGGACATTATATTCTATGTCTGCTAATTCAAAGGAGGATTTTTTATCAAATCGTAAACCCCTAGGTATACGTTTGATGTCTAAGTATTTCTCTAAATAGACTTTATCCCAGACCTTTTTGGTCTCTTTCTTAAGTAAATTCTCAAGTTTGTCAAACTCGTTATTTATTGTTTCTACATCTCCCATCTCCGCTGACTCAATTTCTCTCATTTTGTTCTCTATGTTGTTACTTCTGAAAATTCTTTTTGTAAAAACACTCTCTTTAATTTCGACTGGGTTTTCCATCTCTATGGTTTCTTCTTCCATATTAGGAGCTTTTTGGGGTGCTGCCACCAGGATGGGATTAGAAAAGGCTCAGTGGTTGTTTGAACTGGGGCGCTCCCTGGAATGTGTGGCTAAAAAATGCTACAACACCTTTGATATATTAAAATATGTAGAAAAATAAAAAATTGTGTTTTGTGGTGTAAAAGAGTATAAAAATATATACTGGCCCTTTTGATGATTTTTGGTTGCTGCTTGACCTTGAAGAAGGGAACCCGTGTCCTTCTTAACGTGGCAATGGGAGTGTGAAGACGGTCAGCGCAAAACTCATGGACCTCACGATGTTGATGGAACAGGATGAAGTTGAATAAAAATGGAATAAAACACAGTATTAGTGTCACATATGTGGGGGATGGGGGGGATGGGGGGGGGGGGTGGGGGGGGAATGGAGGAAGGGGTGATGGTGGAATTCCACTAAATAAACAATAAATGAAACATAAACATATAGTTTCAGTGACTCACACGGGCTTGTGTGAGACTTCGCCCTCAACGCAGACTGTAGTGGGTAAATGCAGACTCCTATGGTGGAGTCCCAATAAACATAAAACTCACACGGCCTAATGTGAGTTCTTGCCCTCAGAGGGTGATGTCAGCCTGTATAGGTGGTGTGAAGTCGTCTCAGCAAAATATCCCCCAATAGGTATAGTGTGTGAGTGTCTCCTCTCCCCGTTGGCCAAAAGACCAAGAAAATGTGTGCAAACCAGGGTTAGCAGTATAACAGGTCTTTATTTGGTAACAGTTTGAGACATGAGCATAAACAAGCATACACGTTGAAAAAGCATATAGCAATATAAATATAGCAAGGTGAATAAACAAAAAAACAAAAAGCACACTCACACTGAATTGTAACTTCTTTTGCCCAGCGTCGGCCGCGTGGTTTGATCCCGCAAGATCTCCTCCTCCGTTGTTGCTCTCACTGGCGCGTCTGGCAGTGGAACCGGAAGAGAGGATCTATACCGGATGTCCTGCGGTCGGCTGGGTCCCTGTCTCAATGAGCTCCGGCAGGGAACAACGCGTTTCGCAGTAAGCTTCGTCAGGTTCCTGCCGGATGCTCATTGTGTGCAGTCTATATAGGCGCCCTGATTTAATTAATTAGTAAAACACCTGGCTTTCATTAAAAGTTGTCCACTTCCAATAGACTAATGTAATGTCAATGTAAATCGAACCGATCATAGCCCTTGGATACAGGGACAATATACTTGTTATTGTAAACATTTCTCTAGTGTCAATATATTAAAATCAAACATTGTTTTAATAAATATTTTAAAATGTTTAAAAAACGTTTTAAAAAACAAACATCAGTTCGCAGTGTGAAACATTATATTGTGGTGAGTATCATCAATAATCTTAAGCCTATGGACCTTTGCGGGCTCACACAGCCTGTTATAGTGGTTCTATGCCAGAGAGCTGTATCACTTAAACCATTATGCTGTCAGTGAACTTTTCTCCATTTGTTGTACAATGGTGCCATCATGTGGCTGAGTTTGGAAACTACATAGACATAGTTCTTCTCTCATGGTGACTCATGTTAGTAACAGAATGCTATTGGGATGTGGGCAGTGTAATAACCCAAATATATTAGAGATCTAAAAAATATTACAGATTTTTAGGGAACTTGAACATTAATAGCTGTTTGGACAAAAATAGATTAAACTTCAATACAGTTTGTAAAGGTGATCTTGTACAATGGTGCCATAATTTGGCTTAGTTTGGAAATTACAAAGACATAGTTATTCCCTAATGGTGACTAATGTTAGTAACAGGATGCTGTAGGACTGTGGGCACTGTAGCCACCCAAATTTATACACATTTAGACAAATATAAAACAATTCTAAAATAACTAGAAAAACTAAAAAATATAGATTTTAGGGAACTCGAACATTAATAACTAGTTGGACAAAAATAGATATTATTTCAATACAATTTATAAAAATGATATTGTTCATTAGTTGCCACGGTGGTATGCGTCAATTTGGTCTTCAAGGACTGGTTCGTGGTGGATTCATATTTAAGACGTGAACTCCTATTCAAAATTGTAGGGGAAAAAATGGGATTTGGGGATTGAAAACGGATCAGTGTGTGTTTAAAGGAAAGCTGCAATGTCTATCTCTACATTGAGGCCTATGGGGGCCAAGCTTTTCAATTTATAAATCCAAAAAGTTTATTTTCTTGATAAAGTTGTCAGTCTGTCTCCACCCCTCCAATGTGGTGGGACTACCTCAATGCCCCTAAATTCAAGGCCAGATGGATCTCCTTGGTGGTGTAGTGCAAAATGTTTTGATACACTATGTGTCATAAGTTTCCGCCTAATGTTCCCTAGGTGCTCCAGAATGCGTACCCGTAATGATCGGCTGGTACGCCCTACATACTGGAGTCAATAGGGGCAATTTAGTAGATAGACTATGAATTCAGATTTACAGTTGATGAAATTTGAAATTTTGAACTGTTCTCCTGTTGCTTTAGAGCTAAACTGAATTTTCTCTTTTGTTCCCTGTTTGCAGGCTTTACAGGTGTTACATCTGTGGAAACCTTTTACTTTCTGTAACCAATTTAAGTCCTGGCCTGTTGTCCTACTTTCTGGCCGGAAGAGGCTTGGTGCTAACCTCCTTTTAATATTATCCGCCCTCTTATAGATAACCTTGGGTTTCTCTGGGAGGTATTCTTTCAAGGTGGGGTCTCCCTGTAGCAGATGCCAGTGTTTATTCAGGATCTTTTGTATGCTCCCTGCATCTTGGCTATATTGTGTTAGGAAAGCAATATTAAACTCCTCTCTAGGTTTTGGTGGATTGGTTTTTAAAATGTCGCTGCGTTTAAGCTTCCCTACATCTATTATTGCTGTATCCATTTTTTCATTATCATAATTCTTTGCAATGAATCGGTTCTTCAGAATATTGGATTGTTCCCTATAAACATGATCATCGCTAAAGTTTCTCCTGATTCTGCGAAACTGTCCTGGGGGTATGTTTTTCAGCCATTTCTTATGGTGGCAGCTAGTGTTAAGCAGGTAATTATTGCAGTCAACTGTTTTGAAGAAAGTTTTAGTCTTCAGTCTATTATCTTCTATGTAAATTGTTAGATCTAAAAAGTCTACCGAATTATTCCCTATGCATGTTGTGAAAGCTAGGTTCCTCTCATTATTGTTAATGTAATTCAGAAAGTGATTTAAGGTTTCATTGTTGCCTCTCCAGATAAAAAACACATCATCGATGTATCTCCGCCTTAGCACAAGATCCGCACTGAATTCATGTTCCGACCAGATGGTATCGGTCTCCCAACTGTCCATGAACAAGTTGGCATAACTCGGTGCGAATTTTGTACCCATGGCTGTTCCGCACTTTTGTAAAAAATATGTTCCATCAAAATTAAAAAGGTTGTGTTTAAGAATAAAATTAATACTTTCTAAAATAAAGCGTCTTTGTTCTATGTGAACGGTGGCATCATTTATTAGCGTCCGTTCGATGGCTTTAATTCCATCATCATGTTTTATGGACGTGTATAATGAAGTCACATCGCAGGTGCACATTTTATAGCCTTCTTGCCAATCTATCTGTTCTAATATATTTAGAATTTGCGTGGTGTCTCTGAGATAGGACCGCATCTCCGCAACGTATGGCTGCAGAAATAGATCTATGTACTCCGACAGTCGAGACGTGAGCGAGCCTATCCCAGAGATAATGGGTCTACCTGGTGGTGCTTTAATGTCCTTATGGATTTTGGGCAGAAATTAGAATATTGGCATAACCGGGAATTTCACATTTAGATAATCATATTCTTTTTCATTCAGGACTCCTGTTGAGCTGCCCCTGTCTAGCAGAGTTTGGAATTCTACACAGAATTCTCTGTGGGGATTAGTCTTCAGACGTGCATAGGTGATGTCATCCGACAGTATCCTCTCTGCTTCACCCTTGTAGTATTCCGTGTCCATAATGACTACCCCCCCCCCTTTATCTGCTTGTTTGAATGTAATAGCCTTTTCTTTCTCTAAGTTTTGCAATGCGATTTTTTCTTTCAAGGTTAGATTGTTCTTAGTTATCTTAGTAGCACCAGAGGTTAGTCTATCAAAGTCCTCCTGGATTTTCTGATGGAAGACTTCTAAGTTATGGCTTTTCGCCCAGCTTGGATAGAATTTGGATTTATTTTTTAGGTTTGAATGCTTGAACTCATCCATCTCTATATTCGCGTTAGCATTATTGTTCACTACCTCCCTTGTTTGTGCATCTTTTGAAATAAAGAATTTTTTAAGGGTTAACTGTCTAATGTATTTGTGCGCGTCTATATACAGATTGAAACTGTTCGCCTTGGCAACTGGTGCGAAGTTCAGCCCCTTTTTTATTAGGTTACATTCATCTACATTTAATTCTTTTTTGCTCAGATTAAATATATTGTTCAAATCGCTGCTCTTTTTCTGTGTCCTTCTTCCTCCCCGCTTTCCTCGTGGGGCCTTTTTCTGAGTTTTGTGTTTGGGGTTTCTTTTTCTTTCTGGTTTTCTAACACTAGGAAGCGATTCTGAGTAACTAGGGGTGGTGCTTTGAGTGATTGGGCCTGTTCTAAAAAATGGAACAGAAGAAAAGGTGGGGGAGCACAATGTGAGGAGGATGTAGTATCTTTCACTGACGGTCAATGCGGTGTTTTAGACTCTATTGATCCCTCATAGAAAGAAAAACTCCTTGAATAGGGAGTTTATATATTGTATGTAATCACAGGGTGTAGATGGAATAATAAATAAACTTACACGGCCTTGTGTAAGTTGTATCCCATCAAGGTTTCTTTGACTTCTTTCCGCGTCTTGCTTCTGAGTGGTAGTACTGCTTTCTTACTGGTCCTCTTTTCTCCTTTGGGTCGGTGGATTCTTGACTGTAATTCGCCTCTCGTGCGGATGTAAGTGTAAACAAAAAAGGCAATTAGGCGCATACATACACAAGTTTGCTGCGGTATGGGGGTGGAACAATATGATGTTGCAAGTATCAAATATTGATGGATAATAACCCACTCACAAGGCAAAGGAGAAAAGAGGACCAGTAAGAAAGCAGTACTACCACTCAGAAGCAAGACGCGGAAAGAAGTCAAAGAAACCTTGATGGGATACAACTTACACAAGGCCGTGTAAGTTTATTTATTATTCCATCTACACCCTGTGATTACATACAATATATAAACTCCCTATTCAAGGAGTTTTTCTTTCTATGAGGGATCAATAGAGTCTAAAACACCGCATTGACCGTCAGTGAAAGATACTACATCCTCCTCACATTGTGCTCCCCCACCTTTTCTTCTGTTCCATTTATACCAAGGGTCCAGGATAGACCCCAGTGGGGTATTTTGAGTCACACGAGGACTTTCCAAGAGAACTCCAGTTAAGGTTGTATTACCCCCTTTTCAATCTTTTAATACACATCTATCAATCAAGTGACGGTTAGAGCAAGCGCCCGAGTAAAACAATACAACTGTTCTAAAAAATGCCCTGCGTGTGGTCGGGGTGATCTTTGCTCTCTCACATGACTCTGTTCTCTATCCTGTCTTTCTCTATATGTGGTCCTCTGTTCCCTATGGGGGGATTTGTGTTCTCTTCCTTGGCTATGTTCCCTATGATGTTTACGGGGTGACCGGTAGTGTCTCCTTTGACTCTCTTCTCTCTCATAACGTCTCTCTCTATATTCCCGATTTGACCCATGATATTTATAAGGTGATCTACGATCCCTATCCCTGCTACGTTCTCTCTCATACCTGTTATCTCTACGTTCTAGTGGTGATCTAGCTCTGTAGTTGTATGCGGGTGGCTTGGCTCTATGATGGCTTTCCTGATAATCTTTGGAATAGTACTTGTGTCTCTGCCAGTTTTCCTCCCGGTCTCTATCTTGTTTATTTGCCTCTTCCCTTTTGTGACTGACTGCGTCCTCGGTACTGTGAGTTTTTATTTCTTTATTCTCTCCAGGAGTTTCTAGATCACCAACTTCCCGCCCTCTTGGTGGTATGTGTCTAGCCTCTGTATTGAATGATACATTTTTAGTGTTATCAAATTTGGAATAGGTCCTATGTTTGTCTATTTTGGTTGGATAGCTCGATATGTTGGTTCTTAAAGTTTTGTTGCTATCTTCTCTACTCCTATATTCAAACATTTTCCTATCCTTTGGGGTGGTAGGTGGGACTAGTGTGACCCTTTGCCATTTGGGGTTGGACCCTACTAAGTAGTCTTCCTCATCTCGTCTAAATTTCTTATTTTTAGACTCTATCAGATTTCTTTCTATAGCATCTATTTCATCAGCTAGTTTTTGGTCTCTATTTAGGAAGGTGGGGTTGTCTGTGGAAATTTCTAATCTCTTCTGAATTAAAGTAACTTCTCGATCAATTTCTATCAAGGTCTTTGTATGATGTTTAATGATTAGTTTCATTAGACTGAATGAACACGCATCCATAGTTTCTTCCCATTGGACATTATATTCTATGTCTGCTAATTCAAAGGAGGATTTTTTATCAAATCGTAAACCCCTAGGTATACGTTTGATGTCTAAGTATTTCTCTAAATAGACTTTATCCCAGACCTTTTTGGTCTCTTTCTTAAGTAAATTCTCAAGTTTGTCAAACTCGTTATTTATTGTTTCTACATCTCCCATCTCCGCTGACTCAATTTCTCTCATTTTGTTCTCTATGTTGTTACTTCTGAAAATTCTTTTTGTAAAAACACTCTCTTTAATTTCGACTGGGTTTTCCATCTCTATGGTTTCTTCTTCCATATTAGGAGCTTTTTGGGGTGCTGCCACCAGGATGGGATTAGAAAAGGCTCAGTGGTTGTTTGAACTGGGGCGCTCCCTGGAATGTGTGGCTAAAAAATGCTACAACACCTTTGATATATTAAAATATGTAGAAAAATAAAAAATTGTGTTTTGTGGTGTAAAAGAGTATAAAAATATATACTGGCCCTTTTGATGATTTTTGGTTGCTGCTTGACCTTGAAGAAGGGAACCCCGTGTCCTTCTTAACGTGGCAATGGGAGTGTGAAGACGGTCAGCGCAAAACTCATGGACCTCACGATGTTGATGGAACAGGATGAAGTTGAATAAAAATGGAATAAAACACAGTATTAGTGTCACATATGTGGGGGGTGGGGGGGTGGGGGGGGTGGGTGGGAATGGAGGAAGGGGTGATGGTGGAATTCCACTAAATAAACAATAAATGAAACATAAACATATAGTTTCAGTGACTCACACGGGCTTGTGTGAGACTTCGCCCTCAACGCAGACTGTAGTGGGTAAATGCAGACTCCTATGGTGGAGTCCCAATAAACATAAAACTCACACGGCCTAATGTGAGTTCTTGCCCTCAGAGGGTGATGTCAGCCTGTATAGGTGGTGTGAAGTCGTCTCAGCAAAATATCCCCCAATAGGTATAGTGTGTGAGTGTCTCCTCTCCCCGTTGGCCAAAAGACCAAGAAAATGTGTGCAAACCAGGGTTAGCAGTATAACAGGTCTTTATTTGGTAACAGTTTGAGACATGAGCATAAACAAGCATACACGTTGAAAAAGCATATAGCAATATAAATATAGCAAGGTGAATAAACAAAAAAACAAAAAGCACACTCACACTGAATTGTAACTTCTTTTGCCCAGCGTCGGCCGCGTGGTTTGATCCCGCAAGATCTCCTCCTCCGTTGTTGCTCTCACTGGCGCGTCCGGCAGTGGAACCGGAAGAGAGGATCTATACCGGATGTCCTGCGGTCGGCTGGGTCCCTCTCTCAATGAGCTCCGGCAGGGAACAACGCGTTTCGCAGTAAGCTTCGTCAGGTTCCTGCCGGATGCTCATTGTGTGCAGTCTATATAGGCGCCCCGATTTAATTAATTAGTAAAACACCTGGCTTTCATTAAAAGTTGTCCACTTCCAATAGACTAATGTAATGTCAATGTAAATCGAACCGATCATAGCCCTTGGATACAGGGACAATATACTTGTTATTGTAAACATTTCTCTAGTGTCAATATATTAAAATCAAACATTGTTTTAATAAATATTTTAAAATGTTTAAAAAACGTTTTAAAAAACAAACATCAATTCGCAGTGTGAAACATTATATTGTGGTGAGTATCATCAATAATCTTAAGCCTATGGACCTTTGCGGGCTCACACAGCCTATAATAGTGGTTCTATGCCAGAGAGCTGTATCACTTAAACCATTATGCTGTCAGTGAACTTTTCTCCATTTGTTGTACAATGGTGCCATCATGTGGCTGAGTTTGGAAACTACATAGACATAGTTCTTCTCTCATGGTGACTCATGTTAGTAACAGAATGCTATTGGGATGTGAGCAGTGTAATAACCCAAATATATTAGAGATCTAAAAAATTCTAAAAAATATTACAGATTTTTAGGGAACTTGAACATTAATAGCTGTTTGGACAAAAATAGATTAAACTTCAATACAGTTTGTAAAGGTGATCTTGTACAATGGTGCCATAATTTGGCTTAGTTTGGAAATTACAAAGACATAGTTATTCCCTAATGGTGACTAATGTTAGTAACAGGATGCTGTAGGACTGTGGGCACTGTAGCCACCCAAATTTATACACATTTAGACAAATATAAAACAATTCTAAAATAACTAGAAAAACTAAAAAATATAGATTTTAGGGAACTCGAACATTAATAACTAGTTGGACAAAAATAGATATTATTTCAATACAATTTATAAAAATGATATTGTTCATTAGTTGCCACGGTGGTATGCGTCAATTTGGTCTTCAAGGACTGGTTCGTGGTGGATTCATATTTAAGACGTGAACTCCTATTCAAAATTGTAGGGGAAAAAAATGGGATTTGGGGATTGAAAACGGATCAGTGTGTGTTTAAAGGAAAGCTGCAATGTCTATCTCTACATTGAGGCCTATGGGGGCCAAGCTTTTCAATTTATAAATCCAAAAAGTTTCTTTTCTTGATAAAGTTGTCAGTCTGTCTCCACCCCTCCAATGTGGTGGGACTACCTCAATGCCCCTAAATTCAAGGCCAGATGGATCTCCTTGGTGGTGTAGTGCAAAATGTTTTGATACACTATGTGTCATAAGTTTCCGCCTAATGTTCCCTAGGTGCTCCAGAATGCGTACCCGTAATGGTCGGCTGGTACGCCCTACATACTGGAGTCCACAGGGGCAATTTAGTAGATAGACTACGAATTCAGATTTACAGTTGATGAAATTTGAAATTTTGAACTGTTCTCCTGTTGCTTTAGAGCTAAACTGAATTTTCTCTTTTGTTCCCTGTTTGCAGGCTTTACAGGTGTTACATCTGTGGAAACCTTTTACTTTCTGTAACCAATTTAAGTCCTGGCCTGTTGTCCTACTTTCTGGCCGGAAGAGGCTTGGTGCTAACCTCCTTTTAATATTATCCGCCCTCTTATAGATAACCTTGGGTTTCTCTGGGAGGTATTCTTTCAAGGTGGGGTCTCCCTGTAGCAGATGCCAGTGTTTATTCAGGATCTTTTGTATGCTCCCTGCATCTTGGCTATATTGTGTTAGGAAAGCAATATTAAACTCCTCTCTAGGTTTTGGTGGATTGGTTTTTAAAATGTCGCTGCGTTTAAGCTTCCCTACATCTATTATTGCTGTATCCATTTTTTCATTATCATAATTCTTTGCAATGAATCGGTTCTTCAGAATATTGGATTGTTCCCTATAAACATGATCATCGCTACAGTTTCTCCTGATTCTGCGAAACTGTCCTGGGGGTATGTTTTTCAGCCATTTCTTATGGTGGCAGCTAGTGTTAAGCAGGTAATTATTGCAGTCAACTGTTTTGAAGAAAGTTTTAGTCTTCAGTCTAGTATCTTCTATGTAAATTGTTAGATCTAAAAAGTCTACCGAATTATTCCCTATGCATGTTGTGAAAGCTAGGTTCCTCTCATTATTGTTAATGTAATTCAGAAAGTGATTTAAGGTTTCATTGTTGCCTCTCCAGATAAAAAACACATCATCGATGTATCTCCGCCATAGCACAAGATCCGCACTGAATTCATGTTCCGACCAGATGGTATCGGTCTCCCAACTGTCCATGAACAAGTTGGCATAACTCGGTGCGAATTTTGAACCCATGGCTGTTCCGCACTTTTGTAAAAAATATGTTCCATCAAAATTAAAAAGGTTGTGTTTAAGAATAAAATTAATACTTTCTAAAATAAAGCGTCTTTGTTCTATGTGAACGGTGGCATCATTTATTAGCGTCCGTTCGATGGCTTTAATTCCATCATCATGTTTTATGGACGTGTATAATGAAGTCACATCGCAGGTGCACATTTTATAGCCTTCTTGCCAATCTATCTGTTCTAATATATTTAGAATTTGCGTGGTGTCTCTGAGATAGGACCGCATCTCCGCAACGTATGGCTGCAGAAATAGATCTATGTACTCCGACAGTCGAGACGTGAGCGAGCCTATCCCAGAGATAATGGGTCTACCTGGTGGTGCTTTAATGTCCTTATGGATTTTGGGCAGAAAATAGAATATTGGCATAACCGGGAATTTCACATTTAGATAATCATATTCTTTTTCATTCAGGACTCCTGTTGAGCTGCCCCTGTCTAGCAGAGTTTGGAATTCTACACAGAATTCTCTGTGGGGATTAGTCTTCAGACGTGCATAGGTGATGTCATCCGACAGTATCCTCTCTGCTTCACCCTTGTAGTATTCCGTGTCCATAATGACTACCCACCCCCCCCTTTATCTGCTTGTTTGAATGTAATAGCCTTTTCTTTCTCTAAGTTTTGCAATGCGATTTTTTCTTTCAAGGTTAGATTGTTCTTAGTTATCTTAGTAGCACCAGAGGTTAGTCTATCAAAGTCCTCCTGGATTTTCTGATGGAAGACTTCTAAGTTATGGCCTTTCGCCCAGCTTGGATAGAATTTGGATTTATTTTTTAGGTTTGAATGCTTGAACTCATCCATCTCTATATTCGCGTTAGCATTATTGTTCACTACCTCCCTTGTTTGTGCATCTTTTGAAATAAAGAATTTTTTAAGGGTTAACTGTCTAATGTATTTGTGCGCGTCTATATACAGATTGAAACTGTTCGCCTTGGCAACTGGTGCGAAGTTCAGCCCCTTTTTTATTAGGTTACATTCATCTACATTTAATTCTTTTTTGCTCAGATTAAATATATTGTTCAAATCGCTGCTCTTTTTCTGTGTCCTTCTTCCTCCCCGCTTTCCTCGTGGGGCCTTTTTCTGAGTTTTGTGTTTGGGGTTTCTTTTTCTTTCTGGTTTTCTGACACTAGGAAGCGATTCTGAGTAACTAGGGGTGGTGCTTTGAGTGATTGGGCCTGTTCTAAAAAATGCCCTGCGTGTGGTCGGGGTGATCTTTGCTCTCTCACATGACTCTGTTCTCTATCCTGTCTTTCTCTATATGTGGTCCTCTGTTCCCTATGGGGGGATTTGTGTTCTCTTCCTTGGCTATGTTCCCTATGATGTTTACGGGGTGACCGGTAGTGTCTCCTTTGACTCTCTTCTCTCTCATAACGTCTCTCTCTATATTCCCGATTTGACCCATGATATTTATAAGGTGATCTACGATCCCTATCCCTGCTACGTTCTCTCTCATACCTGTTATCTCTACGTTCTAGTGGTGATCTAGCTCTGTAGTTGTATGCGGGTGGCTTGGCTCTATGATGGCTTTCCTGATAATCTTTGGAATAGTACTTGTGTCTCTGCCAGTTTTCCTCCCGGTCTCTATCTTGTTTATTTGCCTCTTCCCTTTTGTGACTGACTGCGTCCTCGGTACTGTGAGTTTTTATTTCTTTATTCTCTCCAGGAGTTTCTAGATCACCAACTTCCCGCCCTCTTGGTGGTATGTGTCTAGCCTCTGTATTGAATGATACATTTTTAGTGTTATCAAATTTGGAATAGGTCCTATGTTTGTCTATTTTGGTTGGATAGCTCGATATGTTGGTTCTTAAAGTTTTGTTGCTATCTTCTCTACTCCTATATTCAAACATTTTCCTATCCTTTGGGGTGGTAGGTGGGACTAGTGTGACCCTTTGCCATTTGGGGTTGGACCCTACTAAGTAGTCTTCCTCATCTCGTCTAAATTTCTTATTTTTAGACTCTATCAGATTTCTTTCTATAGCATCTATTTCATCAGCTAGTTTTTGGTCTCTATTTAGGAAGGTGGGGTTGTCTGTGGAAATTTCTAATCTCTTCTGAATTAAAGTAACTTCTCGATCAATTTCTATCAAGGTCTTTGTATGATGTTTAATGATTAGTTTCATTAGACTGAATGAACACGCATCCATAGTTTCTTCCCATTGGACATTATATTCTGGGCCTCATGCAGTAAGCGTTGATAAGGGAAATATGGCCATTTTATAGCCAAAATTGGGTTTGAGATTCAGTAAGCGCCGATAAGTGCTTCATATCGCCAGGTTTCGGAGCCGATAATTTGGTTATGGCCAGTCGGCTGCCGATAAGCCTGTTTTCGACACTGATCGCCACTTTTTTAAATCGGCTGGATTCAACAAAAAAAAACAGCTTATCGGGGCTGATCGGCACTACGAAATTGAGATGTTATGGCCGATTTCTCCCGCCAACTAAAGTTGGCATTTTGGACGGGAGAACGATCGCTAAGGCTGCCGGAACGGCACTTAGAAAAAAAAAATCTTCTGTACATCAATGGAAGTCAATGGAGCGGGGACGTATAACAGTATAGTACTGTTTACGTTTCATTGCTCACAATGCAAGGGGGATTTGCATTACAGTGTGGGGGCATTCCCTGCATTGTGTCACAGCTGATGTGTCTTATTTGCATAACATTCGACTTTTACATGTTTTCAGCATTTGCGGGTCACATTACTCATCATGTGATGATGTGGCAAGGGAAAATACTATACTACACTCTTAAAGGAGAACCTCACATCATATCACACATTTTACTCAACTCAGCGACAATTATTTACATGATGTCACACATGTCACACATACACCGTATATTCATGTTCCTTTACATTACACAATGCTTGTAATGTGTCACGCATCTTTAAACCTTCATGTACATCTAAATTCTCATGTTTACATCTACGTTTGGGTCCTCCCTATTTTCATGACGTCACTTATTGGACGCTCAATCACATTGCATGTTTACATTGTAACCGTTGCATTACAAGCACTTCAACCTAACTTATACACACATGTACAGTAATTCATCATTGGGACACCTTGTAAACTCATTCTATAGCAACTATCCTCCTTACACAAATGCATGCATATGCACACGACTATTCATTGTTGGCAACATGTGACAATAACATGGCTAATTACACATGTTACACAAAACTTTTCCCACGTCAATCTCAGCCTTTTTGTCTCATTACATGACTGACTCTTGCGTTCACAAGTGTTACATGCATTGCACATGCAACTATTTATTTGCAAGCAATCTTTGTACAAAGCTTCACGTCACATCATTGCCAAATATCATCATTCCCTGCAGAATACACACAACAAATACTTAGAACAACAAGTGCACACAGCTTGCCACAGAAGTACTTTATTATGTTAATGTAACACCTTGCATTTTACTATGTCACCTGACATCATCACATACCTATTTAAAGGACGCACATTACCTGCTCATTCACAGCTACTCATTTCAAAATGTTGCGAATGTTTAGGAGACGCAGGAACATTCTTTTCTATGACATGCTTGCTGATCAAGAGAATGATATAGGGCAAGGTAGGGACACACCGAGGGACAGTGACAGTGACGCGGATACGACAGGGACAGGGAGAGGGACAGGCCGAGGGACAGGTAGAGGGACAGGAGATCAGAGGAGAAGACAGAGGAGACAACTTGTGCCTCGTCCGCGTCTGTACAGGGAGAGAACCCTGTTAGATGGGATGAGTGAGGAGGAGATTGTAAGTCGCTATCGTTTGAGTTCAGCAGCAATCTTATCTCTTTATGAGGAGATAAGGGGGGATTTAGATTTTTTCACAGCCAGAGGTCGTGCAGTCCCTGGGCTTGTTAAAATGCTGTGCTCATTACATTATCTTGCTTCCGCGTCATACCAGACAACTGTGGGCATAGTGGGCGGGGTCTCGCAATCTACATTCTCGCGGGCCTTGACCCAGTTTCTCTATGCACTCAATAGACGCGCTAGGAATTATATTCATTTTCCTACAGAGGCAACAGAGTGGCTGGAAGTCAGGACTGGCTTTTATAATATAGCAGGGATACCATCTGTGCTGGGTGCAATCGATTGCACACATGTTGCTTTGATTGCACCTAGTCAGAGTGAGCATGTGTACCGCAATCGGAAGCACTACCATTCACTCAATGTACAGGTGGTATGTGATGCCACGATGAGGATAATGCATGTGGTACCCAAGTTCCCTGGTTCCAGTCACGATTCCTCTATCCTGAGGAACTCTTCAGTCTTCCATGCGTTCGAAGAGGGTCATTTTGAACCTGGTTGGCTGCTGGGTGAGTACACATTTACATGTTCTAACACAAAACACATTTTGATTTAGGAATGTTGGCATTGTACAATTTGATCACTAATGTCAGCTTATGTGTGCTCCATTCATTATAGGTGACTCAGGATACGGAATTAGGCCGTGGCTCTTGACTCCGGTGCTAAACCCTCAAACTGAAGCAGAGGAGAGGTACAATGCAGCCCATATATCTACAAGATCTGTTATAGAGAGGACATTTGGCCTACTCAAGACCAGGTTTAGGTGTCTGGACAGAACTGGTGGGGCTCTTCTATACAAGCCTCAAAAAGTGTCTGATATTATCCTTGCCTGTTGCATTTTGCACAATGTTGCACTCAGGCACAATGTACAGTCAGACCTAGCTGAGGCTTTGGTAGACGAGCATCCCACCCATGTAGCTGCTGAAAATGAACAAACAGCCAGTGGTGGCCAGACACGACAGAATCTCATCAATTCATTTTTTTCTTGTAAGTACAAACTCATATGTTCCTAGTACTACTTTTATAGTTTAATTATGTTATATTAACAATAATGTTTCTTTATATAACCTTCTGTTAGGACACAGATGAATATGGGTTGCACACCTTTCTTTTCTCTGCTGTGTGCACAAAGGGATGTGGCACCGGTATGTTATTGTTGCACAGGTTATATAATCCCTCTTCAATTGTACTTTAGTTGTGTGTATGTGAATACAACTTGGGTAACAAAGCAATAATATTTTAGCATTGTGTTATTCCTTATGCTAAGACAAAACACATATTATGCCCATAATCATTCATGCTTCTAGTATGCTTACATACAATGTTATTGGTGCAGTGTAACATGTACATCCAGATGATGTGTACACCAGGCTGATTTACATTTTGAATGTCATTAAATATACATGGTGTTGCACATTTAACACCAAATACACACTTTGATGTGTTCTTTACGGTACTGAAGATGGCATGTCAATGTTTGCAATTTATATATTGTTCCTTTGCATTATAGGTATATTTGCAGTATGACTGATCATGGTATGTATATTTGCTGACATCTCTCATAAGATGTGGCTACCTCAATCTTCCTATAATTATTGGAACTAAAAACCCAACATATTGGTTTAAACACAAATGTTACATATATGTACTTTCTGTATCATGTATATGCATTTAGCTACTCTTGAGGTTTCATGTGCATTGTATTACAAAATGATTACTCACATTTCATCACATTTTATGTATGTTTCCTTATAATTTCCATTAATGTAATATAGAGGTGTTTGGAGAAAAGGGGATAACTGTACTTATTTGTTTACTTACGGGAGCACATTCATCACTAGCATAGACACACTTTTTAAGACAACTGTTTGTGTGTGTATCAATTGGTGTAGGATCCATGTATAACACCGACAAATGATAACACCAGCTTTATTATGGTAGCTTATATCATCATATTGACTATACTATGTATTTCTAAACGATTAATAAACACAGTAAACTATAGTTAGTTAGGTTAATGAAATATACACAGAAACGTACTTCATAACATGATGGTGATGTCATATTCAGAACATCATGCATTGGAGGGGACCATAACATCTGGCCAGTAACATTATTTGCTACAGTCCCAAACCATTTTATCTACATACCCATGTAACAAGAGATTTTAAAAATAAATGGCTACTTGGTTGTAAGTGTCCTTTACATTGGGAGAAGGAGTGGCTCACTGAGTAAAGACACACACTGGCACTGATAGTTTGAAGCAGGGGAGTCTGGTTCAATTCCCGGTGTGGGCTCCTTGTGACCTTGGCCAAGTCACTTTATCTCCCTGTGCCTCATGCGGCAAAAAAACATTTGTACGTTCCACGGGCCAGGGACCTCAGGCTGAAACATGTGTCTGTAAATCGCTGCGTACAACTAGCAGCCCTATACATGAACATGCTCATATTATTATTATTATTGTTACATAGTTTCGACAGTCATACGTTCCATTACATATTAGAATACACAAATGTGTTAGCAGAGTGGGAATGGTTGTTATATATAAAACACACCATGTCATAAAATGTTAGTAGTCATTAAAGAACACTCAATAAAAATTCATGAGGCACTCTTTTGCAACATCATTATGTTAATTAAGTGCTTATGCAATATAGGCATAAGGGTATCACATTTTTAATTGTTTGTTAATAAGCGCTGCAAGCAATATAAAATTAGTTCCATATGTAGTATAGTAGTCGGTGGCTCCTCCTCACAATCATCTCATATAAAGGTAGACTCTTCTGAAATCATACATTGATCCGATTGTATCTTCCCCGACATCTCTGAAATACAGCAAACACATGATGGTCAAAGATGGCACCTTACTAGATATGCATCCGTGACAACGCGTTACGCAGCTCTATATGATTGTGTAGATACACACGTCAGTCACTTATATGTTAGAAGTAAAACTGTTCATCAGTATGTAATGTTTCTTTAAATTTGTAGCAGGCATAACTATGTATAAGAAGTGAACGTTGCCTGTATACTGAAAGATGTGCGCGCACATCTTTGTGTGCGCACGCACTTCACGCTTGGCTCCACTAACTGTTAGCGCATGCGCAAAACAAAGCGTACGTTGTGCGTTCAATACATGTTGAAAATACCAGTAAACATAACATCTTTATTTCAAATACAATGAAGACGAAACTACATTCGTTCTAAACGAGTACATCTGTATTCTTTTTAAACAGACGTGTTTGAACAGAAAGCACGGCCGATAACACAATGCGCAAATGCAATACGTGTGACGTCATGTTAAGCCAGCGTGAAACGCACGCTAACACTCCTCCCACTCAATTAACATTCGGCTAACGCCCAGGGTACGCCTACAAACACTGAGCCGCACGCATCACACACTGCAGTTACCGTTACTATAACAAAACATGACAGCCAATAGGCTTTGAGGCGCGCACGTCGCTTGGGGGCGGGACTTACATCAGTAATCCTTTTTAAGGACGCCTTGGCCCATGACAAGGGTCCCACGTCATACGTGGTGGACCCGGTTTTCAATGTTGTAGATGTTGCATGATAACAAAACAGGTATGTGTTAGAGTAATGGAAAAATGTTGCTAATATGTTTAAAGGGATAGGAAAGTACGTATATTTATTCCGTCAGCAATGTGTACTACTCTTTCAGGTTCTACTATATTGTATTAGGAAACAATTTGTTTGTGATCGCTACATGTTATGCAGTCTGCAATGTTACGCTGTATCCACGCATTGAAAGTGAAAATGGTGGTTACAAAAAAAAAAAAAATTTAAACGCAGAGTCAACGCATAACGATTGTTATATTTACCATTCTTCTAGAATTAACTCTTCGCCTGGCTGCAACTGGTCGCTCCAGAAATGCAAGGCATTTTCATCCACGCTTAACCCAACCGCTGAATCCAGTATGACACATATCTCCTCCAGGATGCGCTCATAGGAATCGCCACTGCTTTCTTCAAATAATTGGTCGGGAGGTAGGTTCATTTCTTCGGGTTCCCATTCCAATGCATTTTCAGCTGAAAGGCTTGGTACATAATCATAGTACTTTTGTTCTTGTACAATGTGGGTTTCAGGAATGGAGGCTGCAGATATTGCAGCACGTATCGATTCAAACGGATCAGTAGTAGCGGATACATTGCTATTGCCATTAGGAATAAATATGCCTTTCACGACAATATAAGTGCCGTCTTTCAGGAGAAATTGTTTTTCCGGGGCAATCTTCCAGAAACCATAGGTGTGTTGTAGCTTATCCTGGTCACGTTCAAAAAAGTCATTACTTGATAAAGTGAATCTTATTGAGGAATTAAAATTCCGTGCATGCTTACGGTCTTGGTAATAAGGATATTTTGCTCGAATGAAATCATCGATTTGGCGTGTGCTTGCTTTCTGTCCGCGACTGTTCAAGATGGCTTCACAGATCATGTACTTATACCCTAAAAGGGGATTAATATTGTTAACGAATTCATCAGCCATGTCTGAGTAGCACAAAAGCTGTGTGCAGGTCTGTGTTATTTGCTCATCAAAATGAATGTGCTGAATGGCTAACAAACTCCTGTTTTTCCTTGTCAAGGTCAACAAAACTAACTACTTTGACTCCTTATTTCAAACGCCAATTGGATTTGTTTGTCTAATTGGGTTAACAGTTGTGGTTCGTGATATGGGACTGTGGGAGAAACATTTCTCCTTCTTTTATCTCGTTTGTGAAAAACATCCCTAGACTTTGAATGCGTTCACATAGTGTTTTTTTGAAAACTAACAAAGACCACTGTGTGAAAATATTTCTTAGCCAGGCATATCAGTAAAAACAGACACCTGCAAAAAGAAATGTTTTTTCCCCGCTTACATTTCTGTGTGTATGTGAAAGTCTGGTTAACTCCCTGTCTGCATGAGTTTAAATACGTGTGTATATATATATATATATATAAATATATCTCTCTTATAAAAATATATATATATTTATATATTATATTTTATTTTTTTTAATATTGCAGGAGTACACACAACATTGATGGCATTAAGTATACCTTGTATGAAACCTATTTAAATGGTGAGAAACATGATTGAATTAAGTAATAAACATTTGTTTAAGCACAATACTGTTAGAGTCTCATACTTAGGATATTTCTCAAACATTAGGCCTGTATTATTAAAATAGTGTTTTCACAAGGAAGCATGAAGTGTATTAGTTTGTAAAATACATGTATACCAGTTTATATAGTACTATATATATATATATATATATATATATATATATATATACACACACACACACACACACACACACACACACACACACACACACACTCAGTGTGTGTGTATATATATTATTATACATTCTGAGAGGTTATTGAAACGAACACACAAATGATTAAAGGACAAAATTACAATGGCCAAGCAAGGCAAAGGTAAGTAATAATTTACACATAATCCTGCTGTACACGTACAAGAAAGATGTTTGCACTTACTTAGGTGTTTTTATAATTGCATGTGACTAATATGCATATGCAATTCTTACATCAATTAACACACCCAAATGCAATGTTTTGCTGCAAAGTCAATGGCAGCTTCTCTAAACTTAGCAACTGGCTCCTGGTGGACTATTACTGAACAGACGATTAAAACATAAATATTTATAACACAATTAATTATGAGTGTTAACATTTCCAAAACTTCACGTGTACAAGAACATAGTTGAAAGTTTGGAAACAACACAGTCTTCAGCATACATACAATAGTAATTAGATAATCTGAAGTCAACAAAACAAGGCCAAAGACATATTTTCTGAATTATAACATTTATTTTTTTTGTTCCTTTTGCGACCGAGTAACAGGCCTGCTTGTTGTCTCTTGAATTTTTCTTTTGCCACCAACTTTAGGCACAACAGAGCCACTTTGAGTGGCCTCTGGCACTTCACGGGCAGGGCTTGTGGCCAGTGACTCACCTACAGGGCTTGTGGCCAGTGACTCACCTACAGGGCTTGTGGCCAGTGACTCACCTACAGGGCTTGTGGCCAGTGACTCACCTACAGGGCTTTTGGGCAGTGATTCACCTACAGGGCTTTTGGGCAGCGATTCACCTACAGGGCTTTTGGGCAGCGATTCACCTACAGGGCTTTTGGGCAGTGACTCACCTACAGGGCTTGTGGGTACTGACTGTTCACGGACAGGGCTTGTGGCAAGTGACTCACCGACAGAGCTTGTGCCCACTGACACATGTGAGCAAGTTGGTAGACACTGCACAAGTGATGGTCGGTCTGTTTCATGTGAGTCTTTTTTTGTTTTTGACCAAAAACTGGTCAGTAGTAACTGCTTGTGTTTTCTTTTTGTGGCCTCCTTTGTAGGTGTCAGCTGCTGAATTTGTACAGATGGCAGCGGTAGGATGTCGTCAGGAACCTGCACACCAATGTCTGCTACTTGACCGGTAACATTTGGGCCTGGTGAATGAATATCAGATGAATGTGGTGAAAACTGACCTGCATGAACAGATCCTGGCTGTGAGGTGTTGAATTGTGGTACATTAGTCATTCTCCAGTAATTAGCTTGTGTTTGCTGAACAACTAATGCTTCGAATGAGGTGTTGATTTTTTGCAACTGTTTAGGCACTTCAATGAAGACTCTGTGGAGATGTGCCAATTGTGATACTGTTTCTTCCTGCAGTCCAATCATCCTTTCCAGCACTGTCATCATGTCTGAATGGCGACGATTTTCTGCGTCCACTATTTTTCCCTCTGAAGCTACAATTGCATCGTACACTACCGACACACTTTATTGAAGTGTGGTCGGTACCGCAAGCCGGGAAATCTCCCGGCTTGCTAGTGGCCGCCCCTCGGCGTGCCGCGCGTCATAGACGCGCGGTCACGCGTCATCGGGAGCGTGCGCCCCCTGCACGCGTGTCCAGGGGCTCCCCGAGGGAGCCCTGGTGTCCCGCGATCGCGGGACAGCGGCAGGGGGTTCCGGGGGACCCGGCGGACCCGGCAGCGGTAGGGAGAGCGCCCCGATCGGAGGGCGCTCTTCCGCTGCTTCGGCGCGCGCCCGTCACACTCGGGCGCGCGCCAGGCTACTGCTGCGGCACAGAACGGGCAAATGCTCGAATAAACTGTGCCGCAGCAGTATGTGGAAGTTGATGGACGATTTGGCGGTACAACAGTTTCTATTGGCACCTCTTCATGGTCACATGATTGTATTTCAGTCTCTTCTGCGGCGTCATCCTCATCATAATCATCATCCTCATCACCATGATGTTCTAAAAAGAAATGTACACATTATTAAATGGCATGTTAATGTATGCTGTGTTACTATGTAATTGTACTGTGTCCTAAGTAACACCTAACATGTTAGCATACGTTTTATAACCTCACATTAAAAACTACCTTGACTTACGAATAATGTTTGGACTCAGTATGAAATATGAATGAATGAAAAGTTGCTCTAAACTCAGAAGTCCTACATGATAGTTCACATCACTAACACAATACATGTTGCCTTACACTTAATTTGCACTGACACTAAGTAATCCTATTTAAAGAAGATGTGCAAAACAAATAATGAACATGACAACATAACATATAGAAGAGCACATATTATATGGCCAGCAAATGATACACTCACCTTCTAGTTGTGTTGAGCTGGCTGACCCAGGTGAAGACACTTGTTCCATCTCAGGTGACACATGTCCTCCAGGGGCAACTATATATAACAATAACATAAGTTTTACATTTACATGTGTAAATATTGAACAAACACTTATTGTATGTTCTGTATTTATGATTAACTAACAACATCAGTTCCTTAACCGAAAATGTGTGTGAAAGTGAACATAAATAGTTGTAATAACACTGTACATGCCTGTGTACTTAGAAGTTTTGAGTTCCCTAACATACAACATACTATGTTTCTGCAGTAATGCGTGAGGATAAATAGATTAAATTAGTACATAAAAATCATATGTTGTGTAGTGATATCAGTATCATAATGTACATAACTATCATGAGATGACCATTCACAATGGTTATCATGAAGGTGGTCATATTGCAAAAAGTGTTGTTTTTGGTAGAGGATATGTGTGGTACATTAATCGAAGATGTGGCACACCTGAATGTGGCTGTGACTCAACAAGACAACACATGCAGTGTGTGATAATGTGTCTTTGATAGTAGTTCAACTATAGATATGAGTGAACTAATGTGTGACGTACGCTTTGATAAGTAATGAGTTGTTGGGGCATTTAGTAGCTAGAGTTAAGCTTTCAAATGAGTGTGATTAACTTCAGTTGTGCTATTCAGGTTGTAAGAAAGGTATTCCCTTCCCCAAAAAGCCTAATCAGCCACACCTTTCAATTACTTGAAACAGGTGAAAATGGTGTGAACTAAGTTGACCGTGAAATGAGGCTGTAATTAGTGTGTGTGCTGAACCCCACCCCCTCTGTTGAAGTGTATGCTGTGATGAGATATTAATTGCAGCTGCTTTAACACAATGGTAGATGAGCTAAGTAGTCATCTGCAGTGTTTAAGTTATGAAAACAATGACATAACATATGATACGTGTGCCTCATTATGCTGTCTGTATATGACATAAAGCAAAAATGGACCTTTTCATAAGCAACTATAGATGTGTTAGTGCCAGTGATGTTTGTAGGCCGTTACATGCAATTTCTTTGATGCATGCTTAAAATAGGCAGTAATGTCATGTTTGTCGGAGTAAAATCAATAAAATACACAATAATATGATACATATTTCTGTTCTGTACCTGTAGCTACTAATAATTTCTCATGAACATGTGTTACACATGTGTACTACCCTGTTGTTCCCCATCTTCGCCCACCATCAATTGCTTCCACTGCAGCTATGCATTTTGGGAATTCACATGTAAATGAGCACGCAATGGCACGTGCTATATTAGTTACTGCTTTTAGTAGGACTACTACATATATGTCTATTTTGAGATATATATATATACAGAATCAGACATATACATATATAGATGCAGGTATGCTTATATTGTGAAGACAGTATAAAAAGCAGTGTAAATATGCAAAATAACTGTAAGCAACGACACGCCTAGTACAGTAATATTTATCACCTGCTGGAAATTGTGACGGATAAATTCCAATGTCACGGTCACCAGCCAAGCCTTCCACGACGACGGTAAGTAATTTTGGCCGAAGCAGCTCCTCCAATGGAGTCAATATGAGACGTTGTGGTGTGGGCCCACCTCCAGTGCCAGTAGCATGCACGCGTTGGTCTTGTATTTTCTTTTTCAATTTGGACCTAATATCATCAAATCTTTTCCGACAATGATACTTGTCCCTGACACTATTCCCACAGGCATTGACACCAATGACTATTGTGTCCCACATTTCTTTTTTGCTTGCTGCACTTGTCCGCCCTTGAAAAACATATAAAAGATATGAGGTAAATTAATAATAATATAAGCACCAGTTTCCTACACTGCTAGCTGTTCCAAGAGATAGCAAACATGCTGTTTTATGTGTAATATGTGAAGCACATGAGCATTCACTACTAAACCTATACATGTAAGCAAGGTTGCATTCATATTGTATGCAGTTCTGGCAAATTGACCGCCTGTGTTTATTTGTCCTTGTAAGGCATGATAAAAAGCTGTGTTTCCACACTAATGAACATAGAAAGATATTGTGTACCCATATTTGCATATGAACAAAACTCAGATGACCTAGGATCACATGTATTTGAATAATAAATGTAAAGGTACACTTACCTACTAAATGTCCATAGAGACTGTCATAGTGCTCCAGAATGCCAGTGACAAGAGCCCTATTTTCCTGGTCATTGAAGCGAGGATTACGTGGCTTCTCCACACGTTTCTTCCGAGCAGGTTTAGGGTCAGAGCTTGGCTGGTGCTGACTGGACTCTCCTTCTTCCAATGGAAGAGCCTCCAAAAGCTGGCCACCAGCAAGCACGCCACCACCAGACACCCCATCAGCAACTGCGCCACCAGCAGCACTCCCAGCACCAGCACTCCCACTCCTAGCACCAGCACTCACACTCCTAGCACCAGCACTCACACTCCTAGCACCAGCACTCCCACTCCTAGCACCAGCACTCCCAGCACCAGCACTCCCACTCACAGCAACAGCACTCCCACTCCCAACAACAGCACTCCCACTCCCAACAACAGCACTCCCACTCCCAGCAACACCACTCGCAGCACCAGCACTCCCACTCCCAACAACAGCACTCCCACTCCCAGCACCAGCACTCCCACTCCCAGCAACACCACTCGGTGCACCAGCAACATCACTCCCCTGAACAGAACGTTCACTCCGACGCGTACTCGCACGAGTAGCACTCCCACTCCCACCAGCATCACTCTTCCCACGCTTTGCGGGCATACTTCCAGCACTCACAAAAAACAGACAAGAAATGTACAGGCAATCACACGACCCACTTCCACATATAAAACAAGACAAAGATGTAAACAAAACAACAAAGGACAAAGCTCTCCCAATACACAACAAGTCTCTCAGTCAATATGCAAATCTTCAATCGTCCAGCTCTGTGCGTCTCTCTCTCTCTCTCACTCCCAACAACACAGAGAATGATTAGCAGTACACGTTGCCTTTAAATATGGCGCGCAATCAAAAACATGCTTGTTTCGCCTGATTCAGCAAGATTTGTGATTGTGCAACCTAACAGCACCCCGCCACGCACGCCGATACACCTGTGTGTGATCGGCTCATCATCGTGAGAGTGGGCGGATTTGTTTTCGGCTTGATTTTGAATGTATTCGGCACTTACTGCATACGGAGAGGGAAAAACGCCAATAACATGACTAATCGATAAGCTTGCCGATTTCACATAATCGTCGCTTACTGCATGAGGCCCTATATTCTATGTCTGCTAATTCAAAGGAGGATTTTTTATCAAATCGTAAACCCCTAGGTATACGTTTGATGTCTAAGTATTTCTCTAAATAGACTTTATCCCAGACCTTTTTGGTCTCTTTCTTAAGTAAATTCTCAAGTTTGTCAAACTCGTTATTTATTGTTTCTACATCTCCCATCTCCGCTGACTCAATTTCTCTCATTTTGTTCTATATGTTGTTACTTCTGAAAATTCTTTTTGTAAAAACACTCTCTTTAATTTCGACTGGGTTTTCCATCTCTATGGTTTCTTCTTCCATATTAGGAGCTTTTTGGGGTGCTGCCACCAGGATGGGATTAGAAAAGGCTCAGTGGTTGTTTGAACTGGGGCACTCCCTGGAATGTGTGGCTAAAAAATGCTACAACACCTTTGATATATTAAAATATGTAGAAAAATAAAAAATTGTGTTTTGTGGTGTAAAAGAGTATAAAAATATATACTGGCCCTTTTGATGATTTTTGGTTGCTGCTTGACCTTGAAGAAGGGAACCCTGTGTCCTTCTTAACGTGGCAATGGGAGTGTGAAGACGGTCAGCGCAAAACTCATGGACCTCACGATGTTGATGGAACAGGATGAAGTTGAATAAAAATGGAATAAAACACAGTATTAGTGTCACATATGTGGGGGATGGGGGGGGTGGGGGGGGGGTGGGGGGGAATGGAGGAAGGGGTGATGGTGGAATTCCACTAAATAAACAATAAATGAAACATAAACATATAGTTTCAGTGACTCACACGGGCTTGTGTGAGACTTCGCCCTCAACGCAGACTGTAGTGGGTAAATGCAGACTCCTATGGTGGAGTCCCAATAAACATAAAACTCACACGGCCTAATGTGAGTTCTTGCCCTCAGAGGGTGAGGTCAGCCTGTATAGGTGGTGTGAAGTCGTCTCAGCAAAATATCCCCCAATAGGTACAGTGTGTGAGTGTCTCCTCTCCCCGTTGGCCAAAAGACCAAGAAAATGTGTGCAAACCAGGGTTAGCAGTATAACAGGTCTTTATTTGGTAACAGTTTGAGACATGAGCATAAACAAGCATACACGTTGAAAAAGCATATAACAATATAAATATAGCAAGGTGAATAAACAAAAAAACAAAAAGCACACTCACACTGAATTGTAACTTCTTTTGCCCAGCGTCGGCCGCGTGGTTTGATCCCGCAAGATCTCCTCCTCCGTTGTTGCTCTCACTGGCGCGTCCGGCAGTGGAACCGGAAGAGAGGATCTATACCGGATGTCCTGCGGTCAGCTGGGTCCCTCTCTCAATGAGCTCCGGCAGGGAACAACGCGTTTCGCAGTAAGCTTCGTCAGGTTCCTGCCGGATGCTCATTGTGTGCAGTCTATATAGGCGCCCCGATTTAATTAATTAGTAAAACACCTGGCTTTCATTAAAAGTTGTCCACTTCCAATAGACTAATGTAATGTCAATGTAAATCGAACCGATCATAGCCCTTGGATACAGGGACAATATACTTGTTATTGTAAACATTTCTCTAGTGTCAATATATTAAAATCAAACATTGTTTTAATAAATATTTTAAAATGTTTAAAAAACGTTTTAAAAAACAAACATCAATTCGCAGTGTGAAACATTATATTGTGGTGAGTATCATCAATAATCTTAAGCCTATGGACCTTTGCGGGCTCACACAGCCTATAATAGTGGTTCTATGCCAGAGAGCTGTATCACTTAAACCATTATGCTGTCAGTGAACTTTTCTCCATTTGTTGTACAATGGTGCCATCATGTGGCTGAGTTTGGAAACTACATAGACATAGTTCTTCTCTCATGGTGACTCATGTTAGTAACAGAATGCTATTGGGATGTGGGCAGTGTAATAACCCAAATATATTAGAGATCTAAAAAATATTACAGATTTTTAGGGAACTTGAACATTAATAGCTGTTTGGACAAAAATAGATTAAACTTCAATACAGTTTGTAAAGGTGATCTTGTACAATGGTGCCATAATTTGGCTTAGTTTGGAAATTACAAAGACATAGTTATTCCCTAATGGTGACTAATGTTAGTAACAGGATGCTGTAGGACTGTGGGCACTGTAGCCACCCAAATTTATACACATTTAGACAAATATAAAACAATTCTAAAATAACTAGAAAAACTAAAAAATATAGATTTTAGGGAACTCGAACATTAATAACTAGTTGGACAAAAATAGATATTATTTCAATACAATTTATAAAAATGATATTGTTCATTAGTTGCCACGGTGGTATGCGTCAATTTGGTCTTCAAGGACTGGTTCGTGGTGGATTCATATTTAAGACGTGAACTCCTATTCAAAATTGTAGGGGAAAAAATGGGATTTGGGGATTGAAAACGGATCAGTGTGTGTTTAAAGGAAAGCTGCAATGTCTATCTCTACATTGAGGCCTATGGGGGCCAAGCTTTTCAATTTATAAATCCAAAAAGTTTCTTTTCTTGATAAAGTTGTCAGTCTGTCTCCACCCCTCCAATGTGGTGGGACTACCTCAATGCCCCTAAATTCAAGGCCAGATGGATCTCCTTGGTGGTGTAGTGCAAAATGTTTTGATACACTATGTGTCATAAGTTTCCGCCTAATGTTCCCTAGGTGCTCCAGAATGCGTACCCGTAATGGTCGGCTGGTACGCCCTACATACTGGAGTCCACAGGGACAATTTAGTAGATAGACTATGAATTCAGATTTACAGTTGATGAAATTTGAAATTTTGAACTGTTCTCCTGTTGCTTTAGAGCTAAACTGAATTTTCTCTTTTGTTCCCTGTTTGCAGGCTTTACAGGTGTTACATCTGTGGAAACCTTTTACTTTCTGTAACCAATTTAAGTCCTGGCCTGTTGTCCTACTTTCTGGCCGGAAGAGGCTTGGTGCTAACCTCCTTTTAATATTATCCGCCCTCTTATAGATAACCTTGGGTTTCTCTGGGAGGTATTCTTTCAAGGTGGGGTCTCCCTGTAGCAGATGCCAGTGTTTATTCAGGATCTTTTGTATGCTCCCTGCATCTTGGCTATATTGTGTTAGGAAAGCAATATTAAACTCCTCTCTAGGTTTTGGTGGATTGGTTTTTAAAATGTCGCTGCGTTTAAGCTTCCCTACTTCTATTATTGCTGTATCCATTTTTTCATTATCATAATTCTTTGCAATGAATCGGTTCTTCAGAATATTGGATTGTTCCCTATAAACATGATCATCGCTAAAGTTTCTCCTGATTCTGCGAAACTGTCCTGGGGGTATGTTTTTCAGCCATTTCTTATGGTGGCAGCTAGTGTTAAGCAGGTAATTATTGCAGTCAACTGTTTTGAAGAAAGTTTTAGTCTTCAGTCTATTATCTTCTATGTAAATTGTTAGATCTAAAAAGTCTACCGAATTATTCCCTATGCATGTTGTGAAAGCTAGGTTCCTCTCATTATTGTTAATGTAATTCAGAAAGTGATTTAAGGTTTCATTGTTGCCTCTCCAGATAAAAAACACATCATCGATGTATCTCCGCCATAGCACAAGATCCGCACTGAATTCATGTTCCGACCAGATGGTATCGGTCTCCCAACTGTCCATGAACAAGTTGGCATAACTCGGTGCGAATTTTGAACCCATGGCTGTTCCGCACTTTTGTAAAAAATATGTTCCATCAAAATTAAAAAGGTTGTGTTTAAGAATAAAATTAATACTTTCTAAAATAAAGCGTCTTTGTTCTATGTGAACGGTGGCATCATTTATTAGCGTCCGTTCGATGGCTTTAATTCCATCATCATGTTTTATGGACGTGTATAATGAAGTCACATCGCAGGTGCACATTTTATAGCCTTCTTGCCAATCTATCTGTTCTAATATATTTAGAATTTGCGTGGTGTCTCTGAGATAGGACCGCATCTCCGCAACGTATGGCTGCAGAAATAGATCTATGTACTCCGACAGTCGAGACGTGAGCGAGCCTATCCCAGAGATAATGGGTCTACCTGGTGGTGCTTTAATGTCCTTATGGATTTTGGGCAGAAAATAGAATATTGGCATAACCGGGAATTTCACATTTAGATAATCATATTCTTTTTCATTCAGGACTCCTGTTGAGCTGCCCCTGTCTAGCAGAGTTTGGAATTCTACACAGAATTCTCTGTGGGGATTAGTCTTCAGACGTGCATAGGTGATGTCATCCGACAGTATCCTCTCTGCTTCACCCTTGTAGTATTCCGTGTCCATAATGACTACCCCCCCCCCCTTTATCTGCTTGTTTGAATGTAATAGCCTTTTCTTTCTCTAAGTTTTGCAATGCGATTTTTTCTTTCAAGGTTAGATTGTTCTTAGTTATCTTAGTAGCACCAGAGGTTAGTCTATCAAAGTCCTCCTGGATTTTCTGATGGAAGACTTCTAAGTTATGGCCTTTCGCCCAGCTTGGATAGAATTTGGATTTATTTTTTAGGTTTGAATGCTTGAACTCATCCATCTCTATATTCGCGTTAGCATTATTGTTCACTACCTCCCTTGTTTGTGCATCTTTTGAAATAAAGAATTTTTTAAGGGTTAACTGTCTAATGTATTTGTGCGCGTCTATATACAGATTGAAACTGTTCGCCTTGGCAACTGGTGCGAAGTTCAGCCCCTTTTTTATTAGGTTACATTCATCTACATTTAATTCTTTTTTGCTCAGATTAAATATATTGTTCAAATCGCTGCTCTTTTTCTGTGTCCTTCTTCCTCCCCGCTTTCCTCGTGGGGCCTTTTTCTGAGTTTTGTGTTTGGGGTTTCTTTTTCTTTCTGGTTTTCTGACACTAGGAAGCGATTCTGAGTAACTAGGGGTGGTGCTTTGAGTGATTGGGCCTGTTCTAAAAAATGCCCTGCGTGTGGTCGGGGTGATCTTTGCTCTCTCACATGACTCTGTTCTCTATCCTGTCTTTCTCTATATGTGGTCCTCTGTTCCCTATGGGGGGATTTGTGTTCTCTTCCTTGGCTATGTTCCCTATGATGTTTACGGGGTGACCGGTAGTGTCTCCTTTGACTCTCTTCTCTCTCATAACGTCTCTCTCTATATTCCCGATTTGACCCATGATATTTATAAGGTGATCTACGATCCCTATCCCTGCTACGTTCTCTCTCATACCTGTTATCTCTACGTTCTAGTGGTGATCTAGCTCTGTAGTTGTATGCGGGTGGCTTGGCTCTATGATGGCTTTCCTGATAATCTTTGGAATAGTACTTGTGTCTCTGCCAGTTTTCCTCCCGGTCTCTATCTTGTTTATTTGCCTCTTCCCTTTTGTGACTGACTGCGTCCTCGGTACTGTGAGTTTTTATTTCTTTATTCTCTCCAGGAGTTTCTAGATCACCAACTTCCCGCCCTCTTGGTGGTATGTGTCTAGCCTCTGTATTGAATGATACATTTTTAGTGTTATCAAATTTGGAATAGGTCCTATGTTTGTCTATTTTGGTTGGATAGCTCGATATGTTGGTTCTTAAAGTTTTGTTGCTATCTTCTCTACTCCTATATTCAAACATTTTCCTATCCTTTGGGGTGGTAGGTGGGACTAGTGTGACCCTTTGCCATTTGGGGTTGGACCCTACTAAGTAGTCTTCCTCATCTCGTCTAAATTTCTTATTTTTAGACTCTATCAGATTTCTTTCTATAGCATCTATTTCATCAGCTAGTTTTTGGTCTCTATTTAGGCAGGTGGGGTTGTCTGTGGAAATTTCTAATCTCTTCTGAATTAAAGTAACTTCTCGATCAATTTCTATCAAGGTCTTTGTATGATGTTTAATGATTAGTTTCATTAGACTGAATGAACACGCATCCATAGTTTCTTCCCATTGGACATTATATTCTATGTCTGCTAATTCAAAGGAGGATTTTTTATCAAATCGTAAACCCCTAGGTATACGTTTGATGTCTAAGTATTTCTCTAAATAGACTTTATCCCAGACCTTTTTGGTCTCTTTCTTAAGTAAATTCTCAAGTTTGTCAAACTCGTTATTTATTGTTTCTACATCTCCCATCTCCGCTGACTCAATTTCTCTCATTTTGTTCTATATGTTGTTACTTCTGAAAATTCTTTTTGTAAAAACACTCTCTTTAATTTCGACTGGGTTTTCCATCTCTATGGTTTCTTCTTCCATATTAGGAGCTTTTTGGGGTGCTGCCACCAGGATGGGATTAGAAAAGGCTCAGTGGTTGTTTGAACTGGGGCGCTCCCTGGAATGTGTGGCTAAAAAATGCTACAACACCTTTGATATATTAAAATATGTAGAAAAATAAAAAATTGTGTTTTGTGGTGTAAAAGAGTTTAAAAATATATACTGGCCCTTTTGATGATTTTTGGTTGCTGCTTGACCTTGAAGAAGGGAACCCCGTGTCCTTCTTAACGTGGCAATGGGAGTGTGAAGACGGTCAGCGCAAAACTCATGGACCTCACGATGTTGATGGAACAGGATGAAGTTGAATAAAAATGGAATAAAACACAGTATTAGTGTCACATATGTGGGGGATGGGGGGGGGTGGGGGGGGGTGGGGGGGAATGGAGGAAGGGGTGATGGTGGAATTCCACTAAATAAACAATAAATGAAACATAAACATATAGTTTCAGTGACTCACACGGGCTTGTGTGAGACTTCGCCCTCAACGCAGACTGTAGTGGGTAAATGCAGACTCCTATGGTGGAGTCCCAATAAACATAAAACTCACACGGCCTAATGTGAGTTCTTGCCCTCAGAGGGTGATGTCAGCCTGTATAGGTGGTGTGAAGTCGTCTCAGCAAAATATCCCCCAATAGGTACAGTGTGTGAGTGTCTCCTCTCCCCGTTGGCCAAAAGACCAAGAAAATGTGTGCAAACCAGGGTTAGCAGTATAACAGGTCTTTATTTGGTAACAGTTTGAGACATGAGCATAAACAAGCATACACGTTGAAAAAGCATATAACAATATAAATATAGCAAGGTGAATAAACAAAAAAACAAAAAGCACACTCACACTGAATTGTAACTTCTTTTGCCCAGCGTCGGCCGCGTGGTTTGATCCCGCAAGATCTCCTCCTCCGTTGTTGCTCTCACTGGCGCGTCCGGCAGTGGAACCGGAAGAGAGGATCTATACCGGATGTCCTGCGGTCGGCTGGGTCCCTCTCTCAATGAGCTCCGGCAGGGAACAACGCGTTTCGCAGTAAGCTTCGTCAGGTTCCTGCCGGATGCTCATTGTGTGCAGTCTATATAGGCGCCCCGATTTAATTAATTAGTAAAACACCTGGCTTTCATTAAAAGTTGTCCACTTCCAATAGACTAATGTAATGTCAATGTAAATCGAACCGATCATAGCCCTTGGATACAGGGACAATATACTTGTTATTGTAAACATTTCTCTAGTGTCAATATATTAAAATCAAACATTGTTTTAATAAATATTTTAAAATGTTTAAAAAACGTTTTAAAAAACAAACATCAATTCGCAGTGTGAAACATTATATTGTGGTGAGTATCATCAATAATCTTAAGCCTATGGACCTTTGCGGGCTCACACAGCCTATAATAGTGGTTCTATGCCAGAGAGCTGTATCACTTAAACCATTATGCTGTCAGTGAACTTTTCTCCATTTGTTGTACAATGGTGCCATCATGTGGCTGAGTTTGGAAACTACATAGACATAGTTCTTCTCTCATGGTGACTCATGTTAGTAACAGAATGCTATTGGGATGTGGGCAGTGTAATAACCCAAATATATTAGAGATCTAAAAAATATTACAGATTTTTAGGGAACTTGAACATTAATAGCTGTTTGGACAAAAATAGATTAAACTTCAATACAGTTTGTAAAGGTGATCTTGTACAATGGTGCCATAATTTGGCTTAGTTTGGAAATTACAAAGACATAGTTATTCCCTAATGGTGACTAATGTTAGTAACAGGATGCTGTAGGACTGTGGGCACTGTAGCCACCCAAATTTATACACATTTAGACAAATATAAAACAATTCTAAAATAACTAGAAAAACTAAAAAATATAGATTTTAGGGAACTCGAACATTAATAACTAGTTGGACAAAAATAGATATTATTTCAATACAATTTATAAAAATGATATTGTTCATTAGTTGCCACGGTGGTATGCGTCAATTTGGTCTTCAAGGACTGGTTCGTGGTGGATTCATATTTAAGACGTGAACTCCTATTCAAAATTGTAGGGGAAAAAATGGGATTTGGGGATTGAAAACGGATCAGTGTGTGTTTAAAGGAAAGCTGCAATGTCTATCTCTACATTGAGGCCTATGGGGGCCAAGCTTTTCAATTTATAAATCCAAAAAGTTTCTTTTCTTGATAAAGTTGTCAGTCTGTCTCCACCCCTCCAATGTGGTGGGACTACCTCAATGCCCCTAAATTCAAGGCCAGATGGATCTCCTTGGTGGTGTAGTGCAAAATGTTTTGATACACTATGTGTCATAAGTTTCCGCCTAATGTTCCCTAGGTGCTCCAGAATGCGTACCCGTAATGGTCGGCTGGTACGCCCTACATACTGGAGTCCACAGGGGCAATTTAGTAGATAGACTATGAATTCAGATTTACAGTTGATGAAATTTGAAATTTTGAACTGTTCTCCTGTTGCTTTAGAGCTAAACTGAATTTTCTCTTTTGTTCCCTGTTTGCAGGCTTTACAGGTGTTACATCTGTGGAAACCTTTTACTTTCTGTAACCAATTTAAGTCCTGGCCTGTTGTCCTACTTTCTGGCCGGAAGAGGCTTGGTGCTAACCTCCTTTTAATATTATCCGCCCTCTTATAGATAACCTTGGGTTTCTCTGGGAGGTATTCTTTCAAGGTGGGGTCTCCCTGTAGCAGATGCCAGTGTTTATTCAGGATCTTTTGTATGCTCCCTGCATCTTGGCTATATTGTGTTAGGAAAGCAATATTAAACTCCTCTCTAGGTTTTGGTGGATTGGTTTTTAAAATGTCGCTGCGTTTAAGCTTCCCTACATCTATTATTGCTGTATCCATTTTTTCATTATCATAATTCTTTGCAATGAATCGGTTCTTCAGAATATTGGATTGTTCCCTATAAACATGATCATCGCTAAAGTTTCTCCTGATTCTGCGAAACTGTCCTGGGGGTATGTTTTTCAGCCATTTCTTATGGTGGCAGCTAGTGTTAAGCAGGTAATTATTGCAGTCAACTGTTTTGAAGAAAGTTTTAGTCTTCAGTCTATTATCTTCTATGTAAATTGTTAGATCTAAAAAGTCTACCGAATTATTCCCTATGCATGTTGTGAAAGCTAGGTTCCTCTCATTATTGTTAATGTAATTCAGAAAGTGATTTAAGGTTTCATTGTTGCCTCTCCAGATAAAAAACACATCATCGATGTATCTCCGCCATAGCACAAGATCCGCACTGAATTCATGTTCCGACCAGATGGTATCGGTCTCCCAACTGTCCATGAACAAGTTGGCATAACTCGGTGCGAATTTTGAACCCATGGCTGTTCCGCACTTTTGTAAAAAATATGTTCCATCAAAATTAAAAAGGTTGTGTTTAAGAATAAAATTAATACTTTCTAAAATAAAGCGTCTTTGTTCTATGTGAACGGTGGCATCATTTATTAGCGTCCGTTCGATGGCTTTAATTCCATCCTCATGTTTTATGGACGTGTATAATGAAGTCACATCGCAGGTGCACATTTTATAGCCTTCTTGCCAATCTATCTGTTCTAATATATTTAGAATTTGCGTGGTGTCTCTGAGATAGGACCGCATCTCCGCAACGTATGGCTGCAGAAATAGATCTATGTACTCCGACAGTCGAGACGTGAGCGAGCCTATCCCAGAGATAATGGGTCTACCTGGTGGTGCTTTAATGTCCTTATGGATTTTGGGCAGAAAATAGAATATTGGCATAACCGGGAATTTCACATTTAGATAATCATATTCTTTTTCATTCAGGACTCCTGTTGAGCTGCCCCTGTCTAGCAGAGTTTGGAATTCTACACAGAATTCTCTGTGGGGATTAGTCTTCAGACGTGCATAGGTGATGTCATCCGACAGTATCCTCTCTGCTTCACCCTTGTAGTATTCCGTGTCCATAATGACTACCCCCCCCCCCTTTATCTGCTTGTTTGAATGTAATAGCCTTTTCTTTCTCTAAGTTTTGCAATGCGATTTTTTCTTTCAAGGTTAGATTGTTCTTAGTTATCTTAGTAGCACCAGAGGTTAGTCTATCAAAGTCCTCCTGGATTTTCTGATGGAAGACTTCTAAGTTATGGCCTTTCGCCCAGCTTGGATAGAATTTGGATTTATTTTTTAGGTTTGAATGCTTGAACTCATCCATCTCTATATTCGCGTTAGCATTATTGTTCACTACCTCCCTTGTTTGTGCATCTTTTGAAATAAAGAATTTTTTAAGGGTTAACTGTCTAATGTATTTGTGCGCGTCTATATACAGATTGAAACTGTTCGCCTTGGCAACTGGTGCGAAGTTCAGCCCCTTTTTTATTAGGTTACATTCATCTACATTTAATTCTTTTTTGCTCAGATTAAATATATTGTTCAAATCGCTGCTCTTTTTCTGTGTCCTTCTTCCTCCCCGCTTTCCTCGTGGGGCCTTTTTCTGAGTTTTGTGTTTGGGGTTTCTTTTTCTTTCTGGTTTTCTGACACTAGGAAGCGATTCTGAGTAACTAGGGGTGGTGCTTTGAGTGATTGGGCCTGTTCTAAAAAATGCCCTGCGTGTGGTCGGGGTGATCTTTGCTCTCTCACATGACTCTGTTCTCTATCCTGTCTTTCTCTATATGTGGTCCTCTGTTCCCTATGGGGGGATTTGTGTTCTCTTCCTTGGCTATGTTCCCTATGATGTTTACGGGGTGACCGGTAGTGTCTCCTTTGACTCTCTTCTCTCTCATAACGTCTCTCTCTATATTCCCGATTTGACCCATGATATTTATAAGGTGATCTACGATCCCTATCCCTGCTACGTTCTCTCTCATACCTGTTATCTCTACGTTCTAGTGGTGATCTAGCTCTGTAGTTGTATGCGGGTGGCTTGGCTCTATGATGGCTTTCCTGATAATCTTTGGAATAGTACTTGTGTCTCTGCCAGTTTTCCTCCCGGTCTCTATCTTGTTTATTTGCCTCTTCCCTTTTGTGACTGACTGCGTCCTCGGTACTGTGAGTTTTTATTTCTTTATTCTCTCCAGGAGTTTCTAGATCACCAACTTCCCGCCCTCTTGGTGGTATGTGTCTAGCCTCTGTATTGAATGATACATTTTTAGTGTTATCAAATTTGGAATAGGTCCTATGTTTGTCTATTTTGGTTGGATAGCTCGATATGTTGGTTCTTAAAGTTTTGTTGCTATCTTCTCTACTCCTATATTCAAACATTTTCCTATCCTTTGGGGTGGTAGGTGGGACTAGTGTGACCCTTTGCCATTTGGGGTTGGACCCTACTAAGTAGTCTTCCTCATCTCGTCTAAATTTCTTATTTTTAGACTCTATCAGATTTCTTTCTATAGCATCTATTTCATCAGCTAGTTTTTGGTCTCTATTTAGGCAGGTGGGGTTGTCTGTGGAAATTTCTAATCTCTTCTGAATTAAAGTAACTTCTCGATCAATTTCTATCAAGGTCTTTGTATGATGTTTAATGATTAGTTTCATTAGACTGAATGAACACGCATCCATAGTTTCTTCCCATTGGACATTATATTCTATGTCTGCTAATTCAAAGGAGGATTTTTTATCAAATCGTAAACCCCTAGGTATACGTTTGATGTCTAAGTATTTCTCTAAATAGACTTTATCCCAGACCTTTTTGGTCTCTTTCTTAAGTAAATTCTCAAGTTTGTCAAACTCGTTATTTATTGTTTCTACATCTCCCATCTCCGCTGACTCAATTTCTCTCATTTTGTTCTATATGTTGTTACTTCTGAAAATTCTTTTTGTAAAAACACTCTCTTTAATTTCGACTGGGTTTTCCATCTCTATGGTTTCTTCTTCCATATTAGGAGCTTTTTGGGGTGCTGCCACCAGGATGGGATTAGAAAAGGCTCAGTGGTTGTTTGAACTGGGGCGCTCCCTGGAATGTGTGGCTAAAAAATGCTACAACACCTTTGATATATTAAAATATGTAGAAAAATAAAAAATTGTGTTTTGTGGTGTAAAAGAGTTTAAAAATATATACTGGCCCTTTTGATGATTTTTGGTTGCTGCTTGACCTTGAAGAAGGGAACCCCGTGTCCTTCTTAACGTGGCAATGGGAGTGTGAAGACGGTCAGCGCAAAACTCATGGACCTCACGATGTTGATGGAACAGGATGAAGTTGAATAAAAATGGAATAAAACACAGTATTAGTGTCACATATGTGGGGGATGGGGGGGGGTGGGGGGGGGGGTGGGGGGGAATGGAGGAAGGGGTGATGGTGGAATTCCACTAAATAAACAATAAATGAAACATAAACATATAGTTTCAGTGACTCACACGGGCTTGTGTGAGACTTCGCCCTCAACGCAGACTGTAGTGGGTAAATGCAGACTCCTATGGTGGAGTCCCAATAAACATAAAACTCACACGGCCTAATGTGAGTTCTTGCCCTCAGAGGGTGATGTCAGCCTGTATAGGTGGTGTGAAGTCGTCTCAGCAAAATATCCCCCAATAGGTACAGTGTGTGAGTGTCTCCTCTCCCCGTTGGCCAAAAGACCAAGAAAATGTGTGCAAACCAGGGTTAGCAGTATAACAGGTCTTTATTTGGTAACAGTTTGAGACATGAGCATAAACAAGCATACACGTTGAAAAAGCATATAACAATATAAATATAGCAAGGTGAATAAACAAAAAAACAAAAAGCACACTCACACTGAATTGTAACTTCTTTTGCCCAGCGTCGGCCGCGTGGTTTGATCCCGCAAGATCTCCTCCTCCGTTGTTGCTCTCACTGGCGCGTCCGGCAGTGGAACCGGAAGAGAGGATCTATACCGGATGTCCTGCGGTCGGCTGGGTCCCTCTCTCAATGAGCTCCGGCAGGGAACAACGCGTTTCGCAGTAAGCTTCGTCAGGTTCCTGCCGGATGCTCATTGTGTGCAGTCTATATAGGCGCCCCGATTTAATTAATTAGTAAAACACCTGGCTTTCATTAAAAGTTGTCCACTTCCAATAGACTAATGTAATGTCAATGTAAATCGAACCGATCATAGCCCTTGGATACAGGGACAATATACTTGTTATTGTAAACATTTCTCTAGTGTCAATATATTAAAATCAAACATTGTTTTAATAAATATTTTAAAATGTTTAAAAAACGTTTTAAAAAACAAACATCAATTCGCAGTGTGAAACATTATATTGTGGTGAGTATCATCAATAATCTTAAGCCTATGGACCTTTGCGGGCTCACACAGCCTGTTATAGTGGTTCTATGCCAGAGAGCTGTATCACTTAAACCATTATGCTGTCAGTGAACTTTTCTCCATTTGTTGTACAATGGTGCCATCATGTGGCTGAGTTTGGAAACTACATAGACATAGTTCTTCTCTCATGGTGACTCATGTTAGTAACAGAATGCTATTGGGATGTGGGCAGTGTAATAACCCAAATATATTAGAGATCTAAAAAATATTACAGATTTTTAGGGAACTTGAACATTAATAGCTGTTTGGACAAAAATAGATTAAACTTCAATACAGTTTGTAAAGGTGATCTTGTACAATGGTGCCATAATTTGGCTTAGTTTGGAAATTACAAAGACATAGTTATTCCCTAATGGTGACTAATGTTAGTAACAGGATGCTGTAGGACTGTGGGCACTGTAGCCACCCAAATTTATACACATTTAGACAAATATAAAACAATTCTAAAATAACTAGAAAAACTAAAAAATATAGATTTTAGGGAACTCGAACATTAATAACTAGTTGGACAAAAATAGATATTATTTCAATACAATTTATAAAAATGATATTGTTCATTAGTTGCCACGGTGGTATGCGTCAATTTGGTCTTCAAGGACTGGTTCGTGGTGGATTCATATTTAAGACGTGAACTCCTATTCAAAATTGTAGGGGAAAAAATGGGATTTGGGGATTGAAAACGGATCAGTGTGTGTTTAAAGGAAAGCTGCAATGTCTATCTCTACATTGAGGCCTATGGGGGCCAAGCTTTTCAATTTATAAATCCAAAAAGTTTCTTTTCTTGATAAAGTTGTCAGTCTGTCTCCACCCCTCCAATGTGGTGGGACTACCTCAATGCCCCTAAATTCAAGGCCAGATGGATCTCCTTGGTGGTGTAGTGCAAAATGTTTTGATACACTATGTGTCATAAGTTTCCGCCTAATGTTCCCTAGGTGCTCCAGAATGCGTACCCGTAATGGTCGGCTGGTACGCCCTACATACTGGAGTCCACAGGGGCAATTTAGTAGATAGACTATGAATTCAGATTTACAGTTGATGAAATTTGAAATTTTGAACTGTTCTCCTGTTGCTTTAGAGCTAAACTGAATTTTCTCTTTTGTTCCCTGTTTGCAGGCTTTACAGGTGTTACATCTGTGGAAACCTTTTACTTTCTGTAACCAATTTAAGTCCTGGCCTGTTGTCCTACTTTCTGGCCGGAAGAGGCTTGGTGCTAACCTCCTTTTAATATTATCCGCCCTCTTATAGATAACCTTGGGTTTCTCTGGGAGGTATTCTTTCAAGGTGGGGTCTCCCTGTAGCAGATGCCAGTGTTTATTCAGGATCTTTTGTATGCTCCCTGCATCTTGGCTATATTGTGTTAGGAAAGCAATATTAAACTCCTCTCTAGGTTTTGGTGGATTGGTTTTTAAAATGTCGCTGCGTTTAAGCTTCCCTACATCTATTATTGCTGTATCCATTTTTTCATTATCATAATTCTTTGCAATGAATCGGTTCTTCAGAATATTGGATTGTTCCCTATAAACATGATCATCGCTAAAGTTTCTCCTGATTCTGCGAAACTGTCCTGGGGGTATGTTTTTCAGCCATTTCTTATGGTGGCAGCTAGTGTTAAGCAGGTAATTATTGCAGTCAACTGTTTTGAAGAAAGTTTTAGTCTTCAGTCTATTATCTTCTATGTAAATTGTTAGATCTAAAAAGTCTACCGAATTATTCCCTATGCATGTTGTGAAAGCTAGGTTCCTCTCATTATTGTTAATGTAATTCAGAAAGTGATTTAAGGTTTCATTGTTGCCTCTCCAGATAAAAAACACATCATCGATGTATCTCCGCCATAGCACAAGATCCGCACTGAATTCATGTTCCGACCAGATGGTATCGGTCTCCCAACTGTCCATGAACAAGTTGGCATAACTCGGTGCGAATTTTGAACCCATGGCTGTTCCGCACTTTTGTAAAAAATATGTTCCATCAAAATTAAAAAGGTTGTGTTTAAGAATAAAATTAATACTTTCTAAAATAAAGCGTCTTTGTTCTATGTGAACGGTGGCATCATTTATTAGCGTCCGTTCGATGGCTTTAATTCCATCCTCATGTTTTATGGACGTGTATAATGAAGTCACATCGCAGGTGCACATTTTATAGCCTTCTTGCCAATCTATCTGTTCTAATATATTTAGAATTTGCGTGGTGTCTCTGAGATAGGACCGCATCTCCGCAACGTATGGCTGCAGAAATAGATCTATGTACTCCGACAGTCGAGACGTGAGCGAGCCTATCCCAGAGATAATGGGTCTACCTGGTGGTGCTTTAATGTCCTTATGGATTTTGGGCAGAAAATAGAATATTGGCATAACCGGGAATTTCACATTTAGATAATCATATTCTTTTTCATTCAGGACTCCTGTTGAGCTGCCCCTGTCTAGCAGAGTTTGGAATTCTACACAGAATTCTCTGTGGGGATTAGTCTTCAGACGTGCATAGGTGATGTCATCCGACAGTATCCTCTCTGCTTCACCCTTGTAGTATTCCGTGTCCATAATGACTACCCACCCCCCCCTTTATCTGCTTGTTTGAATGTAATAGCCTTTTCTTTCTCTAAGTTTTGCAATGCGATTTTTTCTTTCAAGGTTAGATTGTTCTTAGTTATCTTAGTAGCACCAGAGGTTAGTCTATCAAAGTCCTCCTGGATTTTCTGATGGAAGACTTCTAAGTTATGGCCTTTCGCCCAGCTTGGATAGAATTTGGATTTATTTTTTAGGTTTGAATGCTTGAACTCATCCATCTCTATATTCGCGTTAGCATTATTGTTCACTACCTCCCTTGTTTGTGCATCTTTTGAAATAAAGAATTTTTTAAGGGTTAACTGTCTAATGTATTTGTGCGCGTCTATATACAGATTGAAACTGTTCGCCTTGGCAACTGGTGCGAAGTTCAGCCCCTTTTTTATTAGGTTACATTCATCTACATTTAATTCTTTTTTGCTCAGATTAAATATATTGTTCAAATCGCTGCTCTTTTTCTGTGTCCTTCTTCCTCCCCGCTTTCCTCGTGGGGTCTTTTTCTGAGTTTTGTGTTTGGGGTTTCTTTTTCTTTCTGGTTTTCTAACACTAGGAAGCGATTCTGAGTAACTAGGGGTGGTGCTTTGAGTGATTGGGCCTGTTCTAAAAAATGGAACAGAAGAAAAGGTGGGGGAGCACAATGTGAGGAGGATGTAGTATCTTTCACTGACGGTCAATGCGGTGTTTTAGACTCTATTGATCCCTCATAGAAAGAAAAACTCCTTGAATAGGGAGTTTATATATTGTATGTAATCACAGGGTGTAGATGGAATAATAAAAAAACTTACACGGCCTTGTGTAAGTTGTATCCCATCAAGGTTTCTTTGACTTCTTTCCGCGTCTTGCTTCTGAGTGGTAGTACTGCTTTCTTACTGGTCCTCTTTTCTCCTTTGGGTCGGTGGATTCTTGACTGTAATTCGCCTCTCGTGCGGATGTAAGTGTAAACAAAAAAGGCAATTAGGCGCATACATACACAAGTTTGCTGCGGTATGGGGGTGGAACAATATGATGTTGCAAGTATCAAATATTGATGGATAATAACCCACTCACAAGGCAAAGGAGAAAAGAGGACCAGTAAGAAAGCAGTACTACCACTCAGAAGCAAGACGCGGAAAGAAGTCAAAGAAACCTTGATGGGATACAACTTACACAAGGCCGTGTAAGTTTATTTATTATTCCATCTACACCCTGTGATTACATACAATATATAAACTCCCTATTCAAGGAGTTTTTCTTTCTATGAGGGATCAATAGAGTCTAAAACACCGCATTGACCGTCAGTGAAAGATACTACATCCTCCTCACATTGTGCTCCCCCACCTTTTCTTCTGTTCCATTTATACCAAGGGTCCAGGATAGACCCCAGTGGGGTATTTTGAGTCACACGAGGACTTTCCAAGAGAACTCCAGTTAAGGTTGTATTACCCCCTTTTCAATCTTTTAATACACATCCATCAATCAAGTGACGGTTAGAGCAAGCGCCCGAGTAAAACAATACAACTGTTCTAAAAAATGCCCTGCGTGTGGTCGGGGTGATCTTTGCTCTCTCACATGACTCTGTTCTCTATCCTGTCTTTCTCTATATGTGGTCCTCTGTTCCCTATGGGGGGATTTGTGTTCTCTTCCTTGGCTATGTTCCCTATGATGTTTACGGGGTGACCGGTAGTGTCTCCTTTGACTCTCTTCTCTCTCATAACGTCTCTCTCTATATTCCCGATTTGACCCATGATATTTATAAGGTGATCTACGATCCCTATCCCTGCTACGTTCTCTCTCATACCTGTTATCTCTACGTTCTAGTGGTGATCTAGCTCTGTAGTTGTATGCGGGTGGCTTGGCTCTATGATGGCTTTCCTGATAATCTTTGGAATAGTACTTGTGTCTCTGCCAGTTTTCCTCCCGGTCTCTATCTTGTTTATTTGCCTCTTCCCTTTTGTGACTGACTGCGTCCTCGGTACTGTGAGTTTTTATTTCTTTATTCTCTCCAGGAGTTTCTAGATCACCAACTTCCCGCCCTCTTGGTGGTTTGTGTCTAGCCTCTGTATTGAATGATACATTTTTAGTGTTATCAAATTTGGAATAGGTCCTATGTTTGTCTATTTTGGTTGGATAGCTCGATATGTTGGTTCTTAAAGTTTTGTTGCTATCTTCTCTACTCCTATATTCAAACATTTTCCTATCCTTTGGGGTGGTAGGTGGGACTAGTGTGACCCTTTGCCATTTGGGGTTGGACCCTACTAAGTAGTCTTCCTCATCTCGTCTAAATTTCTTATTTTTAGACTCTATCAGATTTCTTTCTATAGCATCTATTTCATCAGCTAGTTTTTGGTCTCTATTTAGGAAGGTGGGGTTGTCTGTGGAAATTTCTAATCTCTTCTGAATTAAAGTAACTTCTCGATCAATTTCTATCAAGGTCTTTGTATGATGTTTAATGATTAGTTTCATTAGACTGAATGAACACGCATCCATAGTTTCTTCCCATTGGACATTATATTCTATGTCTGCTAATTCAAAGGAGGATTTTTTATCAAATCGTAAACCCCTAGGTATACGTTTGATGTCTAAGTATTTCTCTAAATAGACTTTATCCCAGACCTTTTTGGTCTCTTTCTTAAGTAAATTCTCAAGTTTGTCAAACTCGTTATTTATTGTTTCTACATCTCCCATCTCCGCTGACTCAATTTCTCTCATTTTGTTCTCTATGTTGTTACTTCTGAAAATTCTTTTTGTAAAAACACTCTCTTTAATTTCGACTGGGTTTTCCATCTCTATGGTTTCTTCTTCCATATTAGGAGCTTTTTGGGGTGCTGCCACCAGGATGGGATTAGAAAAGGCTCAGTGGTTGTTTGAACTGGGGCGCTCCCTGGAATGTGTGGCTAAAAAATGCTACAACACCTTTGATATATTAAAATATGTAGAAAAATAAAAAATTGTGTTTTGTGGTGTAAAAGAGTATAAAAATATATACTGGCCCTTTTGATGATTTTTGGTTGCTGCTTGACCTTGAAGAAGGGAACCCCGTGTCCTTCTTAACGTGGCAATGGGAGTGTGAAGACGGTCAGCGCAAAACTCATGGACCTCACGATGTTGATGGAACAGGATGAAGTTGAATAAAAATGGAATAAAACACAGTATTAGTGTCACATATGTGGGGGATGGGGGGGGATGGGGGGGAATGGAGGAAGGGGTGATGGTGGAATTCCACTAAATAAACAATAAATGAAACATAAACATATAGTTTCAGTGACTCACACGGGCTTGTGTGAGACTTCGCCCTCAACGCAGACTGTATTGGGTAAATGCAGACTCCTATGGTGGAGTCCCAATAAACATAAAACTCACACGGCCTAATGTGAGTTCTTGCCCTCAGAGGGTGATGTCAGCCTGTATAGGTGGTGTGAAGTCGTCTCAGCAAAATATCCCCCAATAGGTATAGTGTGTGAGTGTCTCCTCTCCCCGTTGCCCAAAAGACCAAGAAAATGTGTGCAAACCAGGGTTAGCAATATAACAGGTCTTTATTTGGTAACAGTTTGAGACATGAGCATAAACAAGCATACACGTTGAAAAAGCATATAACAATATAAATATAGCAAGGTGAATAAACAAAAAAACAAAAAGCACACTCACACTGAATTGTAACTTCTTTTACCCAGCGTCGGCCGCGTGGTTTGATCCCGCAAGATCTCCTCCTCCGTTGTTGCTCTCACTGGCGCGTCCGGCAGTGGAACCGGAAGAGAGGATCTATACCGGATGTCCTGCGGTCGGCTGGGTCCCTCTCTCAATGAGCTCCGGCAGGGAACAACGCGTTTCGCAGTAAGCTTCGTCAGGTTCCTGCCGGATGCTCATTGTGTGCAGTCTATATAGGCGCCCCGATTTAATTAATTAGTAAAACACCTGGCTTTCATTAAAAGTTGTCCACTTCCAATAGACTAATGTAATGTCAATGTAAATCGAACCGATCATAGCCCTTGGATACAGGGACAATATACTTGTTATTGTAAACATTTCTCTAGTGTCAATATATTAAAATCAAACATTGTTTTAATAAATATTTTAAAATGTTTAAAAAACGTTTTAAAAAACAAACATCAATTCGCAGTGTGAAACATTATATTGTGGTGAGTATCATCAATAATCTTAAGCCTATGGACCTTTGCGGGCTCACACAGCCTATAATAGTGGTTCTATGCCAGAGAGCTGTATCACTTAAACCATTATGCTGTCAGTGAACTTTTCTCCATTTGTTGTACAATGGTGCCATCATGTGGCTGAGTTTGGAAACTACATAGACATAGTTCTTCTCCCATGGTGACTCATGTTAGTAACAGAATGCTATTGGGATGTGGGCAGTGTAATAACCCAAATATATTAGAGATCTAAAAAATTCTAAAAAATATTACAGATTTTTAGGGAACTTGAACATTAATAGCTGTTTGGACAAAAATAGATTAAACTTCAATACAGTTTGTAAAGGTGATCTTGTACAATGGTGCCATAATTTGGCTTAGTTTGGAAATTACAAAGACATAGTTATTCCCTAATGGTGACTAATGTTAGTAACAGGATGCTGTAGGACTGTGGGCACTGTAGCCACCCAAATTTATACACATTTAGACAAATATAAAACAATTCTAAAATAACTAGAAAAACTAAAAAATATAGATTTTAGGGAACTCGAACATTAATAACTAGTTGGACAAAAATAGATATTATTTCAATACAATTTATAAAAATGATATTGTTCATTAGTTGCCACGGTGGTATGCGTCAATTTGGTCTTCAAGGACTGGTTCGTGGTGGATTCATATTTAAGACGTGAACTCCTATTCAAAATTGTAGGGGAAAAAAATGGGATTTGGGGATTGAAAACGGATCAGTGTGTGTTTAAAGGAAAGCTGCAATGTCTATCTCTACATTGAGGCCTATGGGGGCCAAGCTTTTCAATTTATAAATCCAAAAAGTTTCTTTTCTTGATAAAGTTGTCAGTCTGTCTCCACCCCTCCAATGTGGTGGGACTACCTCAATGCCCCTAAATTCAAGGCCAGATGGATCTCCTTGGTGGTGTAGTGCAAAATGTTTTGATACACTATGTGTCATAAGTTTCCGCCTAATGTTCCCTAGGTGCTCCAGAATGCGTACCCGTAATGGTCGGCTGGTACGCCCTACATACTGGAGTCCACAGGGGCAATTTAGTAGATAGACTACGAATTCAGATTTACAGTTGATGAAATTTGAAATTTTGAACTGTTCTCCTGTTGCTTTAGAGCTAAACTGAATTTTCTCTTTTGTTCCCTGTTTGCAGGCTTTACAGGTGTTACATCTGTGGAAACCTTTTACTTTCTGTAACCAATTTAAGTCCTGGCCTGTTGTCCTACTTTCTGGCCGGAAGAGGCTTGGTGCTAACCTCCTTTTAATATTATCCGCCCTCTTATAGATAACCTTGGGTTTCTCTGGGAGGTATTCTTTCAAGGTGGGGTCTCCCTGTAGCAGATGCCAGTGTTTATTCAGGATCTTTTGTATGCTCCCTGCATCTTGGCTATATTGTGTTAGGAAAGCAATATTAAACTCCTCTCTAGGTTTTGGTGGATTGGTTTTTAAAATGTCGCTGCGTTTGGGGGCGTGTCTATGACGTCACACAGGACGGTCGGCTGAAGGAAGAGCTCCAGAGACCCTTCCGACTAAACTCTAATTTGCAGGAGTTTTAGCCCACTAAAAAACTTCCCAAATCTCACAAATAAGTTCCTAAACCTGTCAAGATGACATCTAAGGGGAAAAACCCCTCAACCCAGGGAGTGGGTAACTTCTTTACGCCCGCAAAGCGGCCCGCTGAGGCGGGAAGTAAGAAGCAAGATGGCCCCCAGACCCCAGGCCAGCGAGGCAAACAAGGCCCCCAGGACCCATCAAGCCCCCCTGAGACCACCCTACCCGTGGACGGAGGCATAACTAAGGACTACCTGGAGGGGCTACTCACCAAGCTCCAGCGTTCCCTACAAGCAAACATAAAAGAGGCTGTGGCAGAAATCAGACAGGACATCCATGGTCTGCAGGAGTGAGCTACCACACTGGAGACTAGGCTAGATGAGGCCTTACACCACCAATCCGAAGCAGACGACGAAATAATACGCCTGGGCCACGAGATAAATGCCTTAAAAGACGGACAGGAAGACCAGGAGAATAGGGATCGCCGCCAGAACTTGCGCATCCGCGGCATCCCTGAGGCAGTATTACCCTCACACCTGCGGGACTACCTGTCTGATTTTTTCCTCCTCCTATGCCCTGAGCTTGAACCGCGGGATCTGGAGATGGATAGGGCGCATAGGGCCCTGGGTCCCCGCTCTGAGGACCCCAACCGCCGACGGGACGCGATCGTGCGCCTACACAGCTACTCAGCTAAAGAAAAGCTGCTTACGGCTAGCAGAGGGAAGAACACGATCGCGTTCCGAGGCGAGCAACTGCAGGTCTACACTGACCTGTCCAAGCGGACCGTGAACCGCCGCAAAGCCCTTCGCCCTCTGACTCTGCTCCTACGTGAGAAGGGAATAACCTACAAATGGGGGTTCCCCTTCAAACTGGTGGTCTCCTATAAGGGCAAATTCCTCATGCTGCGCCACCCCGAGGATATGGAGCACGTTGCCAAAGCCCTGGGACTCCCGCTAGAGCCCTTCCAGACGGAACACCTACCGGAGGGTCAGCCACGTGCAAGAGGGGACGTCCCTGTTCGAACATCGGAGAGGATCGCGGGACAAAGACAGTCCCGGGAAAGATAAGGATTTACCCAGCACAAAACACAACCCACACCTGCGGAACCCCCAACCACACAATAAAATAACAAATGAAAACAGCACCTAAAGGAAAAATTTGGCCCCCCAAAATGGCGACGGGAGCATCCATACCTCCACACGTGGCCACCCCTCTATCCAGAGATTGCTGAGGACGGTGTCCGGGCGCAGGTCCGGTGCCAATCCCCAACCACCTCAAGAATATCGCAGAGATTGCGGGACCCCGAAAAGCCGATTCTGCTACCTTACAGAGGTCCAGAGCTCCCGACCAGCTGAAAAGTGCCTCAAACTCCACGGATCCCTTAAGATGGCGACGGGTGAGCCCATTCCTCCCCACGTGGATCTCCCTCGCCCTGCGGCTGCCTGGCTGTCTCCTCAAGATGGCGTCGGGGGAGGACTCAAACCAACAAGACGCTCCCCGCTGCCCCAGACGAGCACCAGCTGACGTCATCGGAGGGTGCGACAGGTTCCCGCCCGCGACGAGGGATTCACTGGAGCGGGTCTACGGTTGCCCGCGAGGATCAGCAGACTCCAACCAATGCCTACATTCCGGTCACCCCTTTCCTTCCCCGCCCACGCCTGACTCCTGGTTCCCGATTCCGGATCCCCCAGCTCTCTCTCCCCCCGCCTCCCCCTGCCCGTGACTGCCCTACCCCTACCCCCCCCTACCCCGCCCCCCCCCCAAGGCAAGAACCCGGACTGCACAAACCTGAGCAGATATCCAGCAGATGATCATTAGAAGACCGGGTTGGTACAGCTGAAGCACCTCAATGCACCCACCTTTGAGAGACTCACCCCCACAGCACATTAACCTGGATGTGGCCCCTCCCTACCCCTCTCCTCCTCCCCCCCCCCCCCCCGCCCTCCCCTCCTTTTTCCTCCCCCCCCGCCCTCCCCTCTCCCCCTACCCCTCCTCCCCTCTCCCCCTACCCCCCCTATCACTACCTCCCCCCCCCTCCCTCCCTTCCTGCAGGTACATACCGCCCCCTACAGCTGCCTTACCTACACAGATGGGGAGCACCCTGTTACCTGTGGTAAACTACCCTGGAACTCACCTGCTCTGCAGAACTTCAAGGGGGGATAACTCTCTCTCCCCCAAAAATGTATAGGAACATATATATGTCTAATTAGGCTAACTTCGAATTCGCCTGGTTTGCTGGATATGCGGTATAGCGCATGAAATGTACCTAGTGCAGAATATGAACACGAAAAAAGTCCCTTCAACCCCCCCACCCACCCCATCCCTCCCCATCCCCTACCCTACCCCCCCGTACCCACCACTCCTTCCTCACAGCCGCCCCCCCCCCTTTTCCCCCAGCCCCCCCCCTCCCCTCTCCACCTCCACTCCCCCCCCCCTACCCCCCCATACCCACCACTCCTTCCTCCCAGCCCTCCCCCCTCTCCCCCTCCCCTCCCCCCCAGCCCCCCCTCCCCCCGCCCCCCTCCCCCATAGCCCCCCCCAACCCCCTCCCCCATAGCCCCCCCTTTTTTTTTTTTCCCCAGCCCCCCGTCTCCCCCCCCTAGCCCCTCCCCCCCCCCTAGCCCCTCCCCCCCTTCCCCCCAGCCCCGCCCCCCTCCCCCCCCAGCCCCCCCCCTTTCCTCACCTCCTTCCCCCCCGTCCCCCTTACCTTCCCCCCCTCCCTCCCCCCTTTTCCTCCTCCCCCCTTACATCCCCTCCCCCCCTTCTCATCCCATACCCCCTCCCTCACTACCTCCCCTCTTCCCCTCCCCCCCCCTTCCCTCCCGGCGCATACCCACCCCCTCCCCCCCCCCTCTACGAAAGCTGCCCCACCTACACAGGCGTGGAGCACCCCTTTGCTCAACCACCCTGGACCTTCCCTGCTCAACAGGAGTCAAAGAGATAATAGTTTCCTCTCCGAAATGTACGGGATTATGTAAATGTCTAACTAGACTAACACTGCACACGCTATGTTTGTTTGATATACGGTTTATTGCATGAAATGTTTCTGTTGCAGAATATCTATGTGAAAAGCTTCTACACCTTCCCCACCCCCTACCCCACCCCCCCTTGCCCCCCCATACCTACTCCCCCCAACCCCCTCCCCCTTCCACTCCCCTCCTCTGCCTCCCCACCCCCCCCCCCCCAGCCCCACCACCCCCCCCCCAGCACCCCCCCCTCCCTCTTCCCAGCCCACTCCCCTCCCTTCCTCTCCCCAGCCCACCTACCTATCCCTATAATTAACTTTCCCCCCCCTCTCCTTCCCCGCCCAAGGCTCACCTCCCTGTCGAGAAACACTTGATTCTCACCACTCCAAGGAAGCCCAAGAGCAAGCTGCTTTAGCTCAATACTGTATATAACCAAACTGTCTAGATCTGTAAATATACTGTTCGCCTACTAAGAGGTATAATGTCTATGATGGAAAATAAGCAGGATAAATGCCCGAACTGTCCTCCCCCCCTCCTTTTTTTTTCTCTTCTCATCCCTGACCTTCCCCCCCCAACCCCCTCTCCCCCCACGTCCCACTCCCCTTCACCACCCCCTCCTCCCATCCTTCCTCCATCCCTCCCCCCCTCCGCCCCCCTTCTTTTCTCCCCAAAGGAACACTCCCCGGAGGAGACACGCCCGAACCTCACCGCCCCAGGAGTGCCCAAGAGATCACAGGTTCATTCCCACCCTGTACACACCTAACCAATCTGGTAACGTACACATAATATTCACCTGATATGCAGCGTAGAGGTTGGATGCACACTATGCGGATTCTACCCATGAACTGACCCTTTTCCCGCCTACCCCTGAACCCTCCCCCCCCACCCATTCACTCCCCTCCCCTACCGCCCACCCTCAGTATGGGGCCACCCAGCGCTTACCCCCTCCCCCCCCTCCTCCAATCCTCCACAAAGCACACGCAGGAAAATAGTCCAACCACCTGGGACACACATGAGTCAGATGAGTCGGCGGTAACTCCCAATAGCTAAGGGTCTCTCCTCGGCCCACCTTCACTGGAGACTGTCGTCGGACCCGCCCCCTAGGGTCTTATACCACCCTAACCGGCCTGTAAGTCAGACCGGTTTCAAACTTTCCAGACCCCAATAGGGTCTACCTTCCTTCCTTCTTACCCCCGCTGACCCTATCCCAGCGGATCCTCTCCCACCCTACCTCCCGCCCCATTTGGCTGTTCAGCTATCACTGCAACTCAGAGTTTACGCACAGCAAACGCTAATACCAACTAGAATGTCCAACCAAAAAGATCTAAGGTTTGTTTCCCTAAACGTCAAGGGCCTCCACAATAACAAAAAAAGACGCCTGGCCCTACAGGAAATTAAGAGGTTGGGGGGCGATGTTGTTTTCCTCCAGGAGACACACTTCACGTCTCAGGAACCGCCCAAAACATTCCAGCATGCGTATCCGTTGAGCTACTTCTCTTCATACAGTAGTAAACGCAGAGGGGTTGCCATTCTGATTCGTCAGGGTACCCCATTTAATCTAACTAAAATCCAGGCAGATCCAGAGGGAAGATTTATTGTGGTCTACGGTTCGCTCTCAGGCTCGGCAATCGCCCTTATTAACCTATATGCCCCAAACGAGAACCAGACAGATTTCTTAAAAACAGTTCTGGATGAAATTGACCCCCAATACTTATCTTCGCTACTAATTGCAGGCGATCTAAACATGGCTCTCAACCCCAAAGAAGATAAATCGAGCCTCCCAGGGCGACAACACTCCACCCAGTCACAAAGACTGGGGAAAACATTTAAGGACATTATGGGGGACTTCTCACTTTTGGACATATGGAGAACACAGCATCAGGGGCAAAGGGATTATACCTTTTACTCGGCCCCTCACCAGACATATTCCCGTATAGACTATTTCCTTGCTACCAAGAACATCCTAGAAGCCGCCTTAGACACCGATATTGGCCCAATTACGTGGTCAGATCACGCTCCTATCACCATGACCCTGTCCATTCCATTCGTGAAAACAACCTCATATTGCTGGAGACTTAACGACTCCTTACTGAATCACTCGGAGACAGTACGGGAGCTCAAAAAATCCCTTAAGGAATATTTCCGGATAAATATAGGCACTGTCGCCTCTCCAGCAAACCTGTGGGAAGCCCATAAGGCGACAATCAGAGGACATTTCATCTCGATTGCCTCCCATCGGAAAAAAACTAAACTCAAACAAACCAAAGAGCTAACAGACAAAATAATCAGCCTAGAACAACAACACAAAAATAACCCCTCCCGGAAAATTTATAAACAGTTGACTTCCGCCAGAAGCGACTTAAGAATAATTCAAATGGACAATGTTGAGAAAGCTCTTAAATGGACGGGTCAGAGGTATTATGATAAAGGGAACAAGGCCGACAGACTTCTTGCTAGCAAGCTGAGAGGCATACAAAAAAGATCTCAAATAACGGCGATCCGGAATAGTGCTGGTGAGCTTCTATATAACGAAAAAAAAATTGCAGAGGAATTTACTAAATTTTATTCTAAATTATACAACCTAAGGGCTCACTCTGCTAGCCCAGACCCGAAGGAGCTATCGGCTGCCATTGACTATCTAGCTGAATGCGACCTCCCCTCACTAACAGAGGAGGAAAACCTTCTCCTGAACGCCACAATAACGGCGGAAGAATTAGAAAGGGCCGTTAAGGCCTCCAAAATCTCTAAAGCACCGGGCCCTGATGGTTTCACGAATGCCTATTACAAGAAGTTCCTCCCCATCCTGTCCACCCACCTACTACAATTGTTCAACTCATTTTTTAGAAGGATGTCCTATCCCATCCTCGATGTCGTCCGCCAATCTGGCTATAATTCTCAAAGAAGGGAAGGACCCCACACAATGCGGTAGCTATAGACCAATCTCACTGTTGAACAACGATCTAAAACTATACAGTAAAATACTGGCGAACAGACTTAATCCAATCCTCCCGAGACTAGTACACATGGACCAGGTCGGGTTTGTCCTGGGCCGCCAGGCCTCAGACAATACCCGTAAAATCATTAACTTAGTTGACCATGCCCACCTTACAGACTCACAAGCTATGTTACTAAGCTTAGACGCAGAGAAGGCTTTTGACAGAATTGACTGGCTGTTCCTAGACCAAACATTAAAAAAATTCGGATTCAGGGACTCCTTCCTTATGGGTGTCCAAGCGCTCTACCAAAATCCATCCGCCTCAGTTAAACTATCTGGCGGAGGACCGGCACAAATCCACATTAGAAATGGTACCCGACAGGGTTGCCCCCTCTCCCCTCTCCTTTTCGCTCTCACGATTGAACCTCTGGCGTCTAAAATAAGACAAAATCCGAACATCCAAGGTATCCCCATTGCCACTGAACAATACAAAATTTCCCTATTCGCTGACGACATTATCCTGACCTTGACCAAACCCCTAACTTCCCTCCCCAACCTCCAGATGGAACTGACGGAGTTTGGAAAGGTTTCAGGGTATAAAATAAACAGCGACAAATCAGAGGCCCTAAATCTTAGTCTCCCCGACCCCGTAGTCAAACTTCTTAAACTAAATTTTAGCTACCGAGGGTGTCCCTCATGCATTAAATATCTGGGAATTAATGTATCTAGACACTATCGGGACCTATATAGGGATAATTATCCGAAACTATGGGACCAGATCAAAAAAGATCTAGATCGGTGGGAAGGTTATCAGATCTCATGGATCGGGAGGATGATCTCTACCAAAATGAATATACTCCCAAGAATGCTTTACCTATTCCAGACCCTCCCAATCCAGGTCCCGGCCGCCGATCTAAAATTTATACAGAATAGACTACTCCACTTCATTTGGCAGGGCAAGAGACCCAGAGTCGCCAGATCAGTCCTGATGACCACTAGATCCAGAGGAGGGTTGGGGGTACCTGATCTATATAAATACTATCTAGCCGCTCAGCTCAGGCAGGTAGTAATGTGGAACTCAGACCCGACCCGATGTTGCTGGGTGGGAATGGAAACTCGATGTGCCAAATTGCCTTCTCTGCAAGCCTGCCTCTGGAGCCTGAACAGAGGTGATGGTCATTTACACAACCTGAAACTACAGGCCTCACGTTTCACGTGGGACACCTGGTCCAGATGCAAACATAAATTTAACCTCTCCTCCACAAGCTCACAACTCACCCCCCTCGTTAATAACCCCAAATTCCCCCCAGGATGCGGATCTAAACTGTTCGCCTACTTCCACACACGGGGTATAGAGGCGATTGCCGACGTACTGAGCCTAGGGAAGCTCCTGAGCTACCAAGAAAAAAATCACAGAATTGGACACCTTTAAATACCTACAAATTAGAAACTTTGTCAGAGCTACATGCCCTCATCCAGAATACCCCACTCTCACTACGTTTGAGCTCCTGTGTGAGGACAAGTCCTACCAGAAGGGACTTATCTCGGACATATACAACATCTTAATGCGCTCAACGTCCCCCACACAGCACGATTACATGCTCAGATGGTCAGCTGATCTAAACGTTAATATTGAAAGAGAGACTTGGGAGGAAATCTGGCAGGCAGCCTCAGAAACTTCCCTTTGCACCACAATCAAGGAAAACATTTATAAGATCATGTTTGGCTGGTATCTTACCCCAGCACGATTAAACCAGATCTACCCTCTGGCATCAGACCAATGTTGGAGAGGCTGTGGTAATAGAGGGGACATGGCCCACATCTGGTGGACCTGTCCAGAAATTGTGAAATACTGGGCCAAGGTCCAAATTCTGATAAAAGAGGTCACCGACCTAGAAGTTCCTATTGAACCACTGACCTTCCTGTTGGCCGCACCTATGTCGAATATTGTTCGACCCACCAGGAAATTAATATCCTTCATTCTCACTGCGGCGAGATGTTGTATTGCGGCCTCCTGGAGGAAAACAACCACTCCAGCGCTAAACACGATTAAGAAAAGAGTTGGGGAAGTGATGACCATGGAGCGACTCACTGCCCACATTAGACAAAAAACTCCGGCCTTTGAGGGTATCTGGGAATCCTGGTTCCAATTTACCAGAGCGCACCAACCAACCCAGGTGGGTCTGAGGCCCACCCCCCCTCCATAAGGGAACACTCAAACGACTCTCATCAGCAAAACTTCAACAGCCAAGTGGGTCGACAAAACCCCTCCCCCCCCATTCCCCACCTCCCCCCCCTCCCTCACACCCCCTCACCACCCACACCACCCCCCCTCTGCCTCCCCTCTAAGAAGGCACTCCCCTCTTTCTCTGACAACTTCGGTTGCCACTCTTTTACCCCCCCCCAAAAAAAAAAAAGATGTTTTGGAAAATTGTTAGGCTTTGATATCTGTCGAGAATGTTGTATTAACTAACTGCCTAATAAAAACATTTAAAAAAAAAAATAAAAAAAAAAAATGTCGCTGCGTTTAAGCTTCCCGCACCGACACACTTTATTCGAGCAAATACCCAGTATGTACCTGGCAGATACCTGGAATGCACCGCTCCTCACCTCTGACAAGCCCCGTTGCGTTTGCCTTCCCAGCCTGGGTTCATGCCTGGCTGACGGGCGGCTGATCTGTTAAATGATAATGATTAGGATTTAATAGGCTGCAATGCTTCGCGTGTCTACCAGATGGCATAAATTCATGAATTGTAATGCAGTATATATATATATATACTGTGCAGTATTGCAGCCAGCGGGAATAAAATGCTTCAATCCCTGCATGGAAAATACCTCAATGCACTCGGGCAGAAAACAGTCACAAACCTCAATACACCCGGGTATACCCGAATTCGTGGGACTAGCCGAGCTCCAATAAAGTGTGTCGCCAGTATACATCTATTATTGCTGTATCCATTTTTTCATTATCATAATTCTTTGCAATGAATCGGTTCTTCAGAATATTGGATTGTTCCCTATAAACATGATCATCGCTACAGTTTCTCCTGATTCTGCGAAACTGTCCTGGGGGTATGTTTTTCAGCCATTTCTTATGGTGGCAGCTAGTGTTAAGCAGGTAATTATTGCAGTCAACTGTTTTGAAGAAAGTTTTAGTCTTCAGTCTATTATCTTCTATGTAAATTGTTAGATCTAAAAAGTCTACCGAATTATTCCCTATGCATGTTGTGAAAGCTAGGTTCCTCTCATTATTGTTAATGTAATTCAGAAAGTGATTTAAGGTTTCATTGTTGCCTCTCCAGATAAAAAACACATCATCGATGTATCTCCGCCATAGCACAAGATCCGCACTGAATTCATGTTCCGACCAGATGGTATCGGTCTCCCAACTGTCCATGAACAAGTTGGCATAACTCGGTGCGAATTTTGAACCCATGGCTGTTCCGCACTTTTGTAAAAAATATGTTCCATCAAAATTAAAAAGGTTGTGTTTAAGAATAAAATTAATACTTTCTAAAATAAAGCGTCTTTGTTCTATGTGAACGGTGGCATCATTTATTAGCGTCCGTTCGATGGCTTTAATTCCATCATCATGTTTTATGGACGTGTATAATGAAGTCACATCGCAGGTGCACATTTTATAGCCTTCTTGCCAATCTATCTGTTCTAATATATTTAGAATTTGCGTGGTGTCTCTGAGATAGGACCGCATCTCCGCAACGTATGGCTGCAGAAATAGATCTATGTACTCCGACAGTCGAGACGTGAGCGAGCCTATCCCAGAGATAATGGGTCTACCTGGTGGTGCTTTAATGTCCTTGCGATTTTTTCTTTCAAGGTTAGATTGTTCTTAGTTATCTTAGTAGCACCAGAGGTTAGTCTATCAAAGTCCTCCTGGATTTTCTGATGGAAGACTTCTAAGTTATGGCCTTTCGCCCAGCTTGGATAGAATTTGGATTTATTTTTTAGGTTTGAATGCTTGAACTCATCCATCTCTATATTCGCGTTAGCATTATTGTTCACTACCTCCCTTGTTTGTGCATCTTTTGAAATAAAGAATTTTTTAAGGGTTAACTGACTAATGTATTTGTGCGCGTCTATATACAGATTGAAACTGTTCGCCTTGGCAACTGGTGCGAAGTTCAGCCCCTTTTTAATTAGGTTACATTTTTCTACATTTAATTCTTTTTTGCTCAGATTAAATATATTGTTCAAATCGCTGCTCTTTTTCTGTGTCCTTCTTCCTCCCCGCTTTCCTCGTGGGGCCTTTTTTTGAGTTTTGTGTTTGGGGTTTCTTTTTCTTTCTGGTTTTCTGACACTAGGAAGCGATTCTGAGTAACTAGGGGTGGTGCTTTGAGTGATTGGGCCTGTTCTAAAAAATGCCCTGCGTGTGGTCGGGGTGATCTTTGCTCTCTCACATGACTCTGTTCTCTATCCTGTCTTTCTCTATATGTGGTCCTCTGTTCCCTATGGGGGGATTTGTGTTCTCTTCCTTGGCTATGTTCCCTATGATGTTTACGGGGTGACCGGTAGTGTCTCCTTTGACTCTCTTCTCTCTCATAACGTCTCTCTCTATATTCCCGATTTGACCCATGATATTTATAAGGTGATCTACGATCCCTATCCCTGCTACGTTCTCTCTCATACCTGTTATCTCTACGTTCTAATGGTGATCTAGCTCTGTAGTTGTATGCGGGTGGCTTGGCTCTATGATGGCTTTCCTGATAATCTTTGGAATAGTACTTGTGTCTCTGCCAGTTTTCCTCCCGGTCTCTATTTTGTTTATTTGCCTCTTCCCTTTTGTGACTGACTGTGTCCTCGGTACTGTGAGTTTTTATTTCTTTATTCTCTCCAGGAGTTTCTAGATCACCAACTTCCCGCCCTCTTGGTGGTATGTGTCTAGCCTCTGTATTGAATGATACATTTTTAGTGTTATCAAATTTGGAATAGGTCCTATGTTTGGTACAAACTCCCGCAGAGAAGCCCATCCTGGGTCCGAGGCCACTGGATCACTCAAGGGAGGCCGCCACCCACAGTATTCCCCGAGAACCTGGACTCCTGTCACCCACCCGGTGGAGAGGATAACCCCACCAACCAGAAGGGAGGACCCCATCCAACAGCGGAGAGGTCCAAACACCGAGCCCTGTCGAGAGCTTCCACGGACGACCGAGTTTGCGGACTCAGGAGATGGACTGTTCATATGGCAGAACCCCTGCCACAGCTTGTCTCCGAGGGGACCACAATCCGTGGTTAGTCCCAGCATCTCTGGAGTGGACAAAAGTAAACGCCATGCTGGACTCGGGCTCTGGAAAACCCCTGATCCTAGAGGGCCTAATTCCAAGCAATAGACTATCTTATGACTCTCCTTGGAATATCGAGTGTATCCATGGGGATACAAAGAGATACCCGACGGCGAACGTTACACTGCGTATCCAGGATCAAGAGGCTAGCCTACTAGTGGGAGTTGCTCCCTGGCTACCTGCTCCTGTTCTACTTGGCCGAGACTGGCCCTTGTACCTCGAAACATTGTTGGCCCTTACTCCTACAGAGCCTACTTCTCTGGTAGCGGAGAAGCCCGGAGACTTGTTCCCTTTTTCCCCAGAGATTTTCCCCCGTAGACACCATGTCCCAAAGACACGTAAACAGAGACGTGCGGAAAAAGAGGACTGGTTAAGAAAGGCTGGGACTTTTGGTAACATTAGTCAGCCCAAAGGACTGCAGGTCATGGCCGGGGATGACCAGGTGGGGAACAGATAGATACGGGAGTGTTGCCAGACCTGGATCTTCCTGACTTCCGTCAGAGGCAGAGGGAGGACCCAGCTCTGGCTAGACAATATGAGAAGGTGGTACAGATCAACAACAAGATAATAGATGAACAAGGTGTAAAAGTGTTTCCACATTTTGAACTGTTGAATGACATACTATATCGTGTGAATAAGGTTACACAAACAGGGGAGGTCATTCGACAGATGCTAGTCCCTAAAGGGTTGATTAAAACAGTGTTTACCCTAGCCCATACTCTCCCATGGGGTGGTCATTTGGGCAGAGATAAGACCACGGACCGCATCTCGTCCCGGTTTTACTGGCCAGGCATACATGGTGACATCATGAAACTATGTGAGACATGTCCTGAATGCCAGTTAACTAGCCAAAAAGGACAGAAGCCGGCTCCTTTGGTTCCTCTGCCCTTGGTAGCCGTCCCATTCGAGAGAATTGGGGTAGATCTGGTCGGACCTTTAGAACCCTCTGCGAAGGGACATAAATTTATTGTTGATTATGCCACCAGGTATCCTGAGGCCTTCCCTCTGAGATCAGCCACTGCTAAACAGGTTGCTCACCGGCTGTTAGAACTGTTTTCTAGGGTAGGACTTCCCCAAGTAATGTTAACTGACCAGGGAACAAATTTCATGGCAAAGTTAATGCAGGATGTCCTGAAGTTATTGGAGGCAAAATCCGTCCGGACCTCGGTCTACCATCCTCAGACTGATGGATTGGTAGAGAGGTTTAACCGTACTTTAAAAACTATGCTTAGAAAGTTTGTGGACACTGAAAAGCGAGTTTGGGATGAACTTCTCCCTTTCCTGTTGTTTGCGGTACGAGAAGTTCCCCAATCATCCACAGGCTTCTCCCCATTTGAGCTCCTATATGGACGCCAACCTCGGGGTATTCTCGACCTACTGAAGGAATCCTGGGAGGAGGAGCCCTCCCCCTCCAAGAATACCCTTCAGTATGTCATAGACCTTAGAAACCACATAGACATGATAGGTCGGTTTGCGAAGGAAAACCTCAAATCTGCTCAAGAACGTCAAGAGAGGCAGTACAACCAAAATGCTCGCTTGATGGTCTTCCAACCTGGGGACCAAGTGATGCTACTACTACCGACATCAGAGAGTAAACTCCTTGCGAAGTGGCAGGGTCCTTTCCAAGTTCTCCGCCACACCGGGGAGGTGAACTATGAGATCTCTAAACCAGGGTCCAGGAAGGGTAAACAAATCTACCACGTGAACCTCCTGAAACCCTGGAAAACGATGAGATCGCTGTTCATTCACCCTCGGGAAGGAGAGACGGATTTGGGTCCAAAGCTTCCAAAGGGTAGTACGTACACTGACCATCAGTTTCCCATGGGAGAGCAGTTAACAACGGAACAAAGGTCAGACCTACTTGATGTATGTGACCAGTTCCCAGATGTTTTTTCTGAGCTGCCAGGGCAGACTGATTTAGTGTCCCACAGGATTGAGACAGAACCTGGCGTAAAAGTACGGTCCCGTCCCTATTGATTGCCAGAGGGCCGAAAAGACCTGGTAGAGAGGGAGATAATAGACATGTTGGAATTGGGCGTGATCGATTAGTCCCACAGCGAATGGTGTAGCTCTATCGTGTTGGTCCCTAAACCAGATGGGAAGGTGAGGTTTTGCGTGGATCTGCGAAAGGTAAATGCTGTATCCAGATTTGATGCATATCCAATGCCTAGGGTGGATGAATTGCTTGATTCGCTTGGTAAAGCAGAGTATATCTCCACGCTAGATCTCACGAAAGGATATTGGCAGATACCTCTAGCGGAAGAATCCAAATGCAAAACTGCCTTCGCCACCCCTCTCGGTTTATACCAATTCGTCACTATGCCATTTGGGTTACATGGGGCTCCAGCCACGTTCCAAAGGTTAATGGACAAGGTACTACGACCCCATAGGGCATATGCCGCGGCCTACTTGGATGACATTGTCATCTATAGCAGACACTGGCAGTCTCATATAAAAAGGTTAAGGGCAGTCCTAACGTCCTTAAGAGAAGCAGGGCTCACTGCAAATCCCAAAAAAATGTGCCCTGGGTAAATCCACTACAAAGTACTTGGGCTATGCCGTTGGGGGAGGGATAGTAAGGCCACTAGCTAGCAAGGTGGCCGCCATAAAGGAAGTCCCCACCCCACAGACAAAGACACAGGTCCGCTTCCTTTTGGGGTTAGCAGGGTATTACCGGCGGTTTATCCCCTTAATGACTGTAGCGGTTAATAACCGCTATGGTGATTAAGGGGTTAGGGGACATTACATTGGCTGTTTTTATTCTTGTGTATGTCTTGCAGCATCGGAGGGGGCATGGGCAGGATGAAGATGAGGATGAAGACGGCCTTCATCGTGGGTGCCTGTAAAAGGTAAGTGTAATATATATTGACTTTATTCATTGTAATTTATATGTATTTAAAATGGGCAAATGCAATATTATCCATATATGGATAATAGTAATTTTGCCCATTACTGTACTGTATGTGTTAGGGGGCGGCGGGATGTGTTGTATATTGCTATGTTTATTGGGGGCAATTGGCCCCAATAAACATGTTTTTGTGCCTTAACCCCTTCATTGCCTTAGCGGTTAGCCGCTAAGGTAATGGAGCTGCTTTAATGTATTTTTATTAATAGTGTGCGGGAGCAGGGGGTCCTCTGAGCTGAACCGCATTGATTTCTGCCTCAGAGACCCCCTGCTTCCCGAGTTACAGGCCCCGGTTTGGGGCATCGGAGGCCAGTGTCGCCGCCATCTTTATAGAGCCCACGTCGCATCTTGGATGCTATAAAGATGGCGGCGACGAGGAGCATGGGCGACGGACCAGGGTATGGCAGCATAAGTACATAGCACTGGCCCGCGCTCAACAAAGATTGCATTAAAAATACCCTCAAAACCCACAAAATACTTATAAAACCGCTAGACAGCACTGCATAACCGTATCAGGATGGCCCCGAAAAAGCCAGCGGGTCAAAAAAAGCAAAAGTTGGCCGATGTCAGGGCATAATTTGGAGGCTCGGGCGCGAGGGAGCAAGCAGGAGAAATGGCGCCGGCTTCAAATCCAGACACCGACACGGAGCAAGAGGGGGATGAGGAAGGAATAAACAGTCAATCCCTTCTCCCAGTACGGCGCTGTGATTTTGAAAGACTCTATAATGATTTAAAATCGCTACTGCAGGCCGAAATTAAGGAGGTCAAGCGAGACGTGGTGAAGCTGGGGACCAGAACGGATGAGCTGGAGACTAAAATGGATCTCACCATCAGAGCAGGGAAAAAAATGGAGAAGAAGACAGGCGACTTGCAGAGAGAAATAGACAAATTAAGAGAGTGGCAGGAAGATGCAGAGAACCGTGACAGGCGGAATAACATCAGAATAAGGGGGGTCTCCGAGGAGGTAGGAGACTGTGAAGAGTATACTGCCCGCTGGCTGGAATCCCTGCTGCCGGACTGCAGCAAAGAGGCGCTAGCTATGGACCGCTGCCATAGGGCCCTCCGCTCCCGACCAATTCACAACGAACAGCCGCGGGACATTATTATCCGGCTGCATTTCTACACTACAAGGGAGACAGTCTTACGCCACACAAGGGCCCTGCCTTTCATCGAATTCGAAAACAATAAAATGCTCATTTTTCAAGATTTGTCCCCTGTAACCCTAATGAGACGCCGCAGCCTGCTGCCGGTTACTAAGGTTCTCCACGAGCAAAACGTGCGGTACCGATGGACCTTCCCGTTTGGGTTGCTGGTGGCGCGGAACGGGAAGTCCATCACGATGAAAGAACCTGCAGATGGGCCAGAGTTCCTAACTAAACTGGGCCTGAAGGGTGCCCCGGTAAGGGCAGCGGACGAGGCAGACACACTGGAGCCGGAATGGAGCGGAGGAGCGGGCTCACCAAAGTCCAAGGGGAGCAAGCGGTGAAGGACTATGACAGCCATAATAATGGCTCACACAAAGTTATAAGTTAGCCAGTTAAGTCCCACGAAAAATGCCTGCCTGTGCATTATGGAGTCTTCCCGTCTGGAAAGGCATAGCAGCGGTAATGCCCCGTGAATAGGGAACATTGGAAGCCCCCGGACGATTTTCGAACCCCCCCCTTCACTCCGCACAGTTCACGGCGGCTCCTGAAAAGAAGGAAACTCACCTTTGATTCCGGCCCTGGAAGGTGAAAGAAGATGGCGGGCAAAATGGCGCTCTTCAAGATCCAGCGTGAGGTGCAGAACCAGGAAGAGGTAAAACGGCGGGAGGAGAGAGCGCGCTCCATCCTCCTCGAGGCAGCAGACGATCCAAAATGGCGGCCGCCGGAAACCAGAAGTCGTCATCTACCGGAGCCAAACAGAAAGATGCCATCTTGGTTGGTGCGGCTGACGTCATCAGCAGGCGCGCGCGCACCGACAGGCGTCATCAGGGAGAAGAAAGCCCCATGCAGAAGCCCAGCCTGGCGCCGGTCACAATGAAAATGGCAGAAGGAACGGAGGGGGGGTCTAGCAGGCCAGAGGGTCGGGATGGGTAGGGAAAGACAGCGGGCCGCCAGAAAAGAATGAGGCAGCTATGCCCAGTAGTTAGGGGGGGTCAGAGAGGAGAAGAGGGGAGGAAGAACAGCGTTAGAGGAGCCACGAAAGAAGGGGCAGAAAGATAAAAGGAGGGGGCCTGGAGAGGGACCGGGGGTAGGGGAGTTAGGAGCACCTAGGTTGGCAGAGAAGAGGGCAGAGAATAGGCAAACTGGAAGCGTGCTATAGGGGCAGTTCAAGTCTTACAGAAGCTCAGGTTAGAGCTCATGCAGGCTAGTTAAGGTTACTAAGGTTATGGTTATGGGTTTAAGGGGTTAAAAGGGGTATAGAGAGAACGCGGGCCCGGGGCGGTGAGGGAGCTCCACGCCTCGGGGTCGGCATGTGCTGCGGACGGGGCCAGGGGAGGTAGGTCCCCCTGGATCCTATTAAAGTCCTTTGGGGGTAAAAGGGGGTCGTGGTCTAGAGGCCGCAGGAGTCACCACCCCAAAGGCGCTGGATTGGCTACAGGAGGGGGATGGATGTGCTGTGCAGTGGGAGGGGGGGGGGGGGCAGGCCAGCAGTGGGGAGCATGGCTCAAAACTGCAGGGGGAGGGAGGTTGGAAGCTGGGGGGGAAGAGGGGCTGTTTTAGCAGGGGGGGGTCATGGCAGGAGGGGGAGCGGGGACCGGAGCGGCAGTGTGCTGGTGGATGTGCTGTGAGCAGGCACCGGATTGAGGCTGGGGGCGGAGCTGGCCTGCCGGGCTGCTTCTCTTCCTCTCCGGCTGGGAGAGGGCTGGGAGTGAGGCTGGGGGGCGGGCTGGCCTGCCTGGCAGCCTGCTTCCTCTCCGGCTGGGAGAGGGCTGGGAGTGAGGCTGGGGGGCGGGGCTGGCCTGCCTGGCAGCCTGCTTCCTTCTCCGGCTGGGAGTGAGGCTGGGGGGCGGGGCTGGGAGAGGGCTGGGAGTGAGGCTGGGGGGCGGGGCTGGCCTGCCGGGCTGCTTCTCTTCCTCTCCGGCTGGGAGAGGGCTGGGAGTGAGGCTGGGGGGCGGAGCTGGCCTGCCGGGCTGCTTCTCTTCCTCTCCGGTTGGGAGTGAGGCTGGGGGGCGGGGCTGGCCTGCCGGGCTGCTTCTCTTCCTCTCCGGCTGGGAGAGGGCTGGGAGTGAGGCTGGGGGGCGGGGCTGCTTCTCTTCCTCTCCGGCTGGGAGAGGGCTGGGGGGCGGGGCTGGCCTGCCGGGCTGCTTCTCTTCCTCTCCGGCTGGGAGAGGGCTGGGGGGTGGGGCTGGCCTGCCGGGCTGCTTCTCTTCCTTCTCCGGCTGGGAGAGGGCTGGGGGGTGGAGCTGGCCTGCTTCTCTTCCTCTCACACAATGTTAAAAATGGTTATTGAGGCAAAAAGTGACACTGTGTGCTCATTTGCATGTCATTTCCCAGAATCCCTTGCTGCAGTGGAAGTGCTGTATGCTGGGTGATAATGGGGAAAGGCGGGGTTGCAGACCTGCCTAAGACATGCAGATGAGCATACAGCTATATTTGCATATATATATATATATATATATATTTATATATATATATATATATACTTATAGAGGAATGATGATGTAATATCAACACATAGTTATGCTAATTAATTACCATACAATAACAAAATACATGATAAAAATACATAATAAAATTGAAAAGGAAGACAACATTTGATAAGGATAGATAGTGTGCGCAGAAACTGAACACACTCATATTTGGCTAAATTGTGATAACTATGAGTGCTCAGTACTCAGTGACCCCACACATTTATACATTTATCAATGGAAACTGTCCTTGATTTGATCCCAATGATTATGGTCAGAGTCCTGGAATGAATGAAATCCAATTAGACTAATCCAGAGAATTTGAACCTAACTACATAGCTACATAATGTTATAGGTTAGCGGTGCGCAATCTGGGGGGCGGGAGATTTGTCTGGGGGGGCGCGGGCGGGTGCAGAGGTCCCGCGCTCCTCCCCAAGGCATTTAAATGAAATGCCGGGGATCACGTGAGGCCTCTGCAACAGTAACATGTCAGACACGTCTCCATGGCAACGCGGCATCAAATGACACCGCGGGGTCATGTGACGTCACGCGACCACAGAGTGTCACTTGACGCAGCTGGCAGGTAGGAGAGGGGGCACAAGACCGGGTGAGGACAGGCACGGGGACGCAGCTTCAAAAGTTTGCGCTCCCCTGTTATAGATTACCATGCCAACAAATTATTATAGTGCTATAGTGATCAATAAATATTACATTTAATACTTCATTATTGTGATGTTTCTAATCTACTGTGTGTTACAAATAACATTAATATCTTACAACTCAATACATTGCAATAATGTGATACCTATTTATTTGTGATTTAAAGTGTGTTACATAGTGATAAATTATCTAATAAATAAATCTTAAACTAATCCCACACAGTGACTACTTAATTCTGTGAATAAATTTGTTTTTAATGTCATTACTATGAATGTGATGAAGATATAGTGTATATATAAATTCCTACCAAGGGTCCTATTTGCGAACTAGTTCCAGAGGAAATTTAATAAATCATTCACCCCCAGACCACTGTTCCTAACCCAAATTCAAACAACTGCCCTAATGGCAATGCATTCATTCAAACCTTTTGGATTGAATGTTCCCCTGACATAAATCCAATATGTTTCCCTAAGGCTCAATCTTTTGAACCTATCACAGCACTTAATAGATAAGACGGAATAGCTTCAAAGCCGATCAGAGATAAAGAACCCGAATCCTTATGATCTATTTGGGATTAATGTCTTGAAAGATTAGGAAGCGTGTACGTCATGTATGTGCTGTCCGCCCAACATACTGGAGACCGCATGGACAGGTGAGCAGATATACTATATGTGTAGACAAACAGTCTATATGTCCTACTACTGGATATGACACTCCATTTGAGTGGGAGGTAACCGTATCCCCTTTCTTACGATGTTTACACGTAAGGCACCGTGTTCTCCCACAGGAGAAATTACCATTTGGGGAAGGTCCATTCATTAAACTCCCCTTGTTTTCTGTTCATAACCTGCGAGGTGCTTTCATAGTTTTGATACTTCTCGCTTTTGAAATACAATTGGTATTTAAGTCAGCTGTGCGCAAACTGGGGGGCACAACCCCCAGGGGGGCGCGAGACTGAATGCGGGGGGCGCTGGGTTTACAGAGGCCCCGCGCGCTTCCCAAAGGCACTTAAATTAAGTGCCGGGGAAGCTGCAGGGCCTCTGCAAACCTAACTTACCTTGGCTCCGGTGGCTTCTCACACACGTCGCCATGGCCGCTAAGGTAATGAAGTGGCTGTAAATGCATTTTTCCTGCATCGGCTTCATGCCGGGGGTCTCCGGTGCTGGTATTAATGGGTATCAGCTCCTGAGATCCCCGGCATCAATCCAATGCAGGAAAAAGGCCAACATTTTTCTAAGTCCCGAATCGCCGCTCATCGATGCTTCTCACCACCAATCTTATTTTACTGTTTGGATTTGGGGAGAAAATTGCCATTTTAGGGCCGCGATAGGCGGCGATCGCCGACTCACGGCTACTGGAATCGCGCGTGTTTATGAACATTCAGAAAAGTGTCTACGTGGCTTATCGCCGCTCAGTCGGCGATTTGATTTTCTTCAAAAGATTTTTCGGCGATACAGGCCGTTATCGCCCACTTATCGAGGCTACTGAATAATAGTTGGCATTTTGGCCGATAAGTGCCTACGGCTGCGTCTATAGTATTTCAGACGGAGCGGAGGGGAGGCGCGCGCACGCTGCGCGTTCACATCTATGGTCCTCTTTGAGGATGTCTATAGATGGCACCAGCGCGCACGTCAGAGAGAGCTGGCAAAGGCGCGAAATTGAAGGAGACAGAGCCAAGTGATTTTTTGCGCGGTGGCATGATCACATGACCTGTCTTCTCCAATCAAAGTGAAGTTACATTTTCAAAGTGACGCCATTTTTCTTTTTTGTATGCCGGTGGTATACACACACAACACAAACACACACAAAATTAAAGTTAATTTCCAGACCGGGAGAAAGTGAACTTGTCTGCACAGTGCTTCAGATGCTGCATCTGAATAAATGCCGGTGGATCGGGATGTGAGGTAGGGAAGTGACGTCCGCGCCGGAACGTTATTGCCACGCCTCCAAATATTCATTGCCACGCCCCCAAATCGCGCCCGCTGCATACCCTGCAAAGCCATAAAAAAGCTCAGGCTTCAGCAAGTGTATTGCAGCGTGTGTGCCTTCCCTCCGTCTGAAATACTATAGACGCAGCCTTATCGACGCTTACTACATAGGCCCCTGTGTCTCTCTCTCTCTCTCTCTCTCTCTCTCTCTCACGCTCTCCCAGCCCTGCCTTTGATGCCCCCCTGCCTTTGACATCCCCCCCTGCCTTTGACATCCCCCCCTGCCTTTGACGGCCCCCCCTGCCTTTGACGCCCCCCCTGCCTTTGAGCCCCCCCTGCCTTTCACGCCCCCCGTCCCCTCCCTGCCTTTCACGCCCCCTGTCCCCTCCCTGCCGTTCATGCCCCCGTCCCCTCCCTGACTTTCACGCCCCCGTCCCCTCCCTGCCTTTCACGCCCCCCGTCCCCTCCCTGCCTTTCACGCCCCCCGTCCCCTCCCTGCCTTTCACGCCCCCCGTCCCCTCCCTGACTTTCACGCCCCCGTCCCCTCCCTGCCTTTCACGCCCCCTGTCCCCTCCCTGCCTTTCACGCCCCCGTCCCCTCCCTGCCTTTCACGCCCCCGTCCCCTCCCTGCCATTCACGCCCCCGTCCCCTCCCTGCCTTTCACGCCCCCGTCCCCTCCCTGCCTTTCACGCCCCCTCCCTGCCTTTCACGCCCCCTCCCTGCCTTTCACGCCACCACCCTGCCTTTCACGCCACCACCCTGCCTTTCACGCCACCACCCTGCCTTTCTCGCCCCCCTCCCTGCCTTTCACGCCCCCCTCCCTGCCTTTCACGCCCCCACCCCCTCCCTACCTTTCACGCCCCCTCCCTGCCTTCCCACCCCCCTCCCTGCCTTTCACGCCCCCCGTCCCCTCCCTGCCTTTCACGCCCCCGTCCCCTCCCTGCCGTTCATGCCCCCGTCCCCTCCCTGACTTTCACGCCCCCGTCCCCTCCCTGCTGTTCACGCCCCCGTCCCCTCCCTGACTTTCACGCCCCCGTCCCCTCCCTGCCTTTCACGCCCCCGTCCCCTCCCTGCCTTTCACGCCCCCGTCCCCTCCCTGCCTTTCACGCCCCCGTCCCCTCCCTGCCTTTCACGCCCCCACTCCCCTCCCTGCCTTCCACGCCCCCACCCGCTCCCTGCCTTTCCACCCCCCTCCCTGCCTTTCACGCCCCAATCCCTGCCTTTCACGCCCCCCTCCCTGCCTTTCACGCCCCCCTCCCTGCCTTTCACGCCCCCACCCCCATCCCTGCCTTTCCACCCCCCTCCCTGCCTTTCACGCCCCCAACCCCCTCCCTGCCTTCCACGCCCCCACCCCCTCCCTGCCTTTCACCCCCCCCTCCCTGCCTTTCACGCCCCCAACCCCCTCCCTGCCTTTCACGCCCCCCCTCCCTGCCTTTAACGCCCCCCCCTCCATGCCTTTCACGCCCCCCCTCCCTGCCTTTCACGCCCCCCCTCCCTGCCTTTCACGCCCCCCTCCCTGCCTTTCACACCCCCTCCCTGCCTTTCACGCCCCCCCTCCCTGCCTTTCACGCCCCCCCTCCCTGCCTTTCACGCCCCCACCCCCTCCCTGCCTTTCACCCCCCTGCCTTTCACGCACCCCTGCCTTTCACGGCCCACCCCCTGCCTTTCACACCTCTCCGGCCTTTCATGCCCCCCCCCCTGCCTTTCACGCCCCCCCCTGCCTTTCACACCCCCCTGCCTTTCACAGCCCCTTTTTGCCTTTTACGCCCCCCCTGCTTTTCACGCCCCCTCCCTGCCTTTCACGCCCCCTCCCTGCCTTTCACGCCCCCGTCCCCTCCCTGCCTTTCACGTCCCCTCCCTGCCTTTCACGCCACCACCCTGCCTTTCACGCCACCACCCTGCCTTTCACGCCACCACCCTGCCTTTCTCGCCCCCCTCCCTGCCTTTCACGCCCCCCTCCCTGCCTTTCACGCCCCCACCCCCTCCCTACCTTTCACGCCCCCTCCCTGCCTTCCCACCCCCCTCCCTGCCTTTCACGCCCCCCGTCCCCTCCCTGCCTTTCACGCCCCCGTCCCCTCCCTGCCGTTCATGCCCCCGTCCCCTCCCTGACTTTCACGCCCCCGTCCCCTCCCTGCTGTTCACGCCCCCGTCCCCTCCCTGACTTTCACGCCCCCGTCCCCTCCCTGCCTTTCACGCCCCCGTCCCCTCCCTGCCTTTCACGCCCCCGTCCCCTCCCTGCCTTTCACGCCCCCGTCCCCTCCCTGCCTTTCACGCCCCCACTCCCCTCCCTGCCTTCCACGCCCCCACCCGCTCCCTGCCTTTCCACCCCCCTCCCTGCCTTTCACGCCCCAATCCCTGCATTTCACGCCCCCCTCCCTGCCTTTCACGCCCCCAACCCCCTCCCTGCCTTCCACGCCCCCACCCCCTTTCCTGCCTTTCACCCCCCCCCCTGCCTTTCACGCCCCCAACCCCCTCCCTGCCTTTCACGCCCCCCTCCCTGCCTTTAACGCCCCCCCCCTCCATGCCTTTCACGCCCCCCCCTCCCTGCCTTTCACGCCCCCCCTCCCTGCCTTTCACGCCCCCCCTCCCTGCCTTTCATGCCCCCTCCCTGCCTTTCACGGCCCCCCTCCCTGCCTTTCACACCCCCCTCCCTGCCTTTCACGCCCCCACCCCCCTCCCTGCCTTTCACCCCCCTGCCTTTCACACCTCCCCGGCCTTTCATGCCCCCCCCTGCCTTTCACGCCGCACCTGCCTTTCACGCCCCCCTGCCTTTCACAGCCCCTTCTTGCCTTTTACGCCCCCCCTGCTTTTCACGCCCCCTCCCTGCCTTTCACGCCCCCTCCCTGCCTTTCACGCCCCCCGTCCCCTCCCTGCCTTTCACGTCCCCTCCCTGCCTTTCACGCCACCACCCTGCCTTTCACGCCACCACCCTGCCTTTCTCGCCCCCCTCCCTGCCTTTCACGCCCCCCTCCCTGCCTTTCACGCCCCCACCCCCTCCCTGCCTTTCACGCCCCCTCCCTGCCTTTCCACCCCCCTCCCTGCCTTTCACGCCCCCACCCCCCTCCCTGCCTTTCACGCCCCCCGTCCCCTCCCTGCCTTTCACGCCCCCTCCCTGCCTTTCACGCCCCCTGTCCCCTCCCTGCCTTTCACGTCCCCTCCCTGCCTTTCACGCCACCACCCTGCCTTTCTCGCCCCCCTCCCTGCCTTTCACGCCCCCCTCCCTGCCTTTCACGCCCCCCTCCCTGCCTTTCACGCCCCCCTCCCTGCCTTTCACGCCCCCACCCCCTCCCTGCCTTTCAAGCCCACTCCCTGCCTTTCCACCCCCCTCCCTGCCTTTCACGCCCCCACCCTGCCTTTCACGCCCCCACCCCCCCTCCCTGCCTTTCATGCCCCTACCCCCCTCCCTGCCTTTCATGCCCCTACCCCCCTCCCTGCCTTTCACGCCCCTGTCCCCTCTCTGCCTTTCACGCCCCCCCCCCCTCCCTGCCTTTCACGCCCCCGTCCCCCCCCCTCCCTGCCTTTCACGCCCCCGTCCCCCCCCCCTCCCTGCCTTTCACGCCCCCGTCCCCCCCCCCCTCCCTGCCTTTCACGCCCCCGTCCCCCCCCCCTCCCTGCCTTTCACGCCCCCGTCCCCCCCCCCTCCCTGCCTTTCACGCCCCCCGCCCCTGCAATCCTGGGCAACGCTGGGTATATCAGCTAGTATATATCTAAAGATATATAAAATGTAAGGATGTGGTAGGAACCTCATATGTGTGTTCAGTGTGTGTCCTGTTGTGCTGCCTCTGTTCAGTGAGAAGCTTGTGGAGTGTTTGCAACAGTGTTGCAGTGTGCCCTAGCAGAGTGAGACAGGCAGTGTGATGCAATAGCTGAGCTGTGTGTCTGTGCAGATTAGGCAGAGAGGCTCCGTGGAGAAACTACAATTCCCATGAGATCCTGGGCAGTCACCTGATGTGAAGAACCAATCAGAAGGCTAGGATGACAGGGACAGGAAAGGGAAGCGTGGGGGAGAGGTCACGCTAGAGAGAGGGGTTCTGGAAGGTAAAGGAGGAGGGTGTATGCGTGCAGGGGTCTGTGACCCGCCTGCATAGGCTAGCTTTACCCCGCAGGCCCTTAGGAGAAACCCCTGAGTCACAGTAGGTTGCTGTGCTGCAGGGACGCCCATAGTTAGGGTGACATGGTGTCCCGGTTTAGCTGGGACAGTCCCGTTTTTTTAACCTCTGTCCCGTTTTTTTAACCTCTGTCCCGGTGTTTTAGTCTCTGCCCGGCTGCCCTGCATGCTGTAAAATGTTCCGTTTTTTGTGGTTGTTCCGCTTTTGACCATCAGATCAGGGGGGGCAGCAGAGAGCAGACAATGCATGGAGGAGAGCAGGGGCCGGGACTAAACTGCGGAGCCTAGCAGTGAGACCCGGAAGTGTCAGTGAGAACTTCCGGGGTGTCTGCTGCCAGGGCTCAATATGGCTTCCCCCACCCATGCAGGTATGGTCCAGAATGGGGGACACAAACACACTCACACAATGGGGGGGGAGAGAGGCACAGGCACAGTATGAGGAAAGGCAGAGACACACACACACACACACACACACAGGCACAGTATGAGGAAAGGCAGAGAGACACACACACACAGGCACAGTATGAGGAAAGGCAGAGAGAGACACACACACACAGGCACAGTATGAGGAAAGGCAGAGAGAGACACACACACACACACACACACAGGCACAGTATGAGGAAAGGCAGAGAGAGACACACACACACACACACACACACAGGTACAGCATGGGGAGAGACACAGAGAGAGACACACACACACAGGTAGAGCATGGGGAGAGACACACACACACAGGTACAGCATGGGGAGAGACACACACACACAGGTACAGCATGGGGAGAGACACACACACACAGGCACAGCATGGGGAGAGACACACACACACAGGCACAGCATGGGGAGAGACACACACACAGGCACAGCATGGGGAGAGACACACACACAGGCACAGCATGGGGAGAGACACAGAGAGAGACACACACACAGGCACAGCATGGGGAGAGACACAGAGAGAGACACACACAGGCACAGCATGGGGAGAGACACAGAGAGAGACACACACAGGCACAGTATGAGGAAAGGCAGAGAGAGACACACACACAGGTACAGCATGGGGAGAGACACAGAGAGAGACACACACACAGGCACAGCATGGGGAGAGACACACACACAGGCACAGCATGGGGAGAGACACAGAGAGAGACACACACACACACACAGGCACAGTATGAGGAAAGGCAGAGAGAGACACACACACACAGGTACAGCATGGGGAGAGACACACACACAGGCACAGCATGGGGAGAGACACAGAGAGAGACACACACAGGCACAGCATGGGGAGATACACAGAGAGAGACACACACAGGCACAGCATGGGGAGATACACAGAGAGAGACACACACAGGCACAGCATGGGGAGAGACACAGAGAGAGACAAACACAGGCACAGTATGGGGAGAGACACAGAGAGAGACACACACAGGCACAGCATGAGGAGAGGCAGAGAGAGAGACACACACAGGCACAGCATGGGGAGAGACACAGAGAGAGACACACACAGGTACAGGGGGGAGGGGGGGAGAGAGACACACACACACACAGGCACAGTATGGGGAGAGACAGAGAGAGACACACACACACAGGTACAGGGGGGGGGGGAGAGAGACGGGGAAGGGTGGAATGAGAATGGTCAGTGGATATTCAGAGTTGAGTGCAAATAGCCGCACGGCTATTCACAGTTGAGTGCAAATAGCCACACGGCTATTCGCACTCAGTAGAACTTAACTGAGTGCGAATAGCCGAGCTTTTATGAACAGGTTTCTATGCCTTTATTCACTAGAAAACAATCAGAAAGTCTTATAGCTCAGTGGTTATGCTGCAGGCCATTAGCGTAGTGGACCAGGGTTCGATTCCTGGCAGGGATGTTTATTTTTTTCCATTTTTCTTTCTACTGAGTGCGAATAGCCGTGCGGCTATGAACACTGTAATGTCAGTAGGTTTCTATGCCTTTATTCACTAGAAAACAATCAGAAAGTCTTATAGCTCAGTGGTTATGCTGCAGGCCGTTAGCATAGTGGACCAGGGTTTGATTCCTGGCAGGGATGTTTATTTTTTCCATTTTATTTTCTACTGAGTGCGAATAGCCGTGCGGCTATGAACACTGTAATGTCAGTAGGTGTTTCGCACAGCTATTCGCACTCAGTAGAAAAAAAAATGGAAAAAGTAATTACATCTTCAGAATCGATAACAGAAGAATCAACAGACACTTCTAAATCTATGACCACATTGTGAAGTACAGTGACACATTTCCCAATATGTTTGGCATTTGGCACAGATGTTTCTATAGATTTTAAGAGTATTCTCCATTTTCCTGACATGATACCGAATGCACATTCAACACAACGTTGAGCCCTAGATAGTCTGTAGTTGTAAATTTCGGCCTCTTTTGATAACGATTTTCTAGGATACGGCTTCATGAGGTACTTCAGCAACGGGTAGGCCTCATCTGCTACGAGTACATGAGGCATCTTGTCCCGGTTACTTGATGGCAATGTTTTGTCAGCTGTAAACACAAGTTTTTTTTGTTCGATTAACTTGAACAGTGAGGATGCTCTGAACACACCACCATCGCTTTGCTTCCCATATACTCCGACGTCAATCGCAATAAAACGACATTTGGCATCAGCAACAGCTTGCAAAACTATCGAATGAAAATGTTTGTACAGTAATTGTAGAACATTGATCCTGACTTTGCTGGGAGTTTTATTCGAATATGCTTGCCATCGATAAATTAGTCTGAACAGGAGTAATTTTTCCCTCTATTTTTTTAACAATATAATCAAATGTTGTTATAGACATTCACATATACTGTATTCAAAGAATTTACGTGCATGCAAGCGAAGCATGGGATATAAGGTTGCAAATTCTCCAAGTGTCTCACGCTGGACATTTATATCATGGACATTTGTTGTCCTGCCACCCAAAAGTTAACTTCTGAGATACACATTATCCAATAAAAAAATCATGCAGAGCTCTTTAGACAATGCCATTATACACTACAAGTGGACAATCTGGAATTGATGGCTTTGGACGACACGTTGATGTAGAAGGTGGTTAAGGTCCCTCTGAGTTCGAAGATCTTCTTGGAGGGCCTGGATGGTCAACTGCAGGATATGGTCACTGGATATCACGGGGTGGGATCACCCGGTGGGAGGAGGTTGCGTCCTGCGAGACGCCGTAGTAGTGTCGCCTCTAGAGAGGGACACCTGTTATTATATGCAAGTTCGTTCTATGCTCACAAGTAAAGTTATTGGTTGTAATATATATATGCTGTTGTGTGATATATATATATATATATATATATATATATTGTCCTGCGAGGATCACTCCCCCTCGGGTGGGAGCCGTCGCAGGTGGAGGCGCTGAAGGTCCCTTCTCTCCTCCAGTAATGCCGGGCCTCCCCTTCCCTCAGCACTGCCCCCCTCCCTTCTCTCCTCCAGTAATGCCGGCCCTCCCCTTCCCTCAGCACCGCCCCCCTCCCTTCTCTCCTCCAGTAATGCCGGCCCTCCCCTTCCCTCAGCACTGCCCCCTCCCTTCTCTCCTCCAGTAATGCCGGCCCTCCCCTTCCCTCAGCACTGCCCCCCTCCCTTCTCTCCTCCAGTAATGCCGGCCCTCCCCTTCCCTCAGCACTGCCCCCCTCCCTTCTCTCCTCCAGTAATGCCGGCCCTCCCCTTCCCTCAGCACTGCCCCCTCCCTTCTCTCCTCCAGTAATGCCGGGCCTCCCCTTCCCTCAGCACTGCCCCCCTCCCTTCTCTCCTCCAGTAATGCCGGCCCTCCCCTTCCCTCAGCACTGCCCCCCTCCCTTCTCTCCTCTAGTAATGCCGGCCCTCCCCTTCCCTCAGCACTGCCCCCCTCCCTTCTCTCCTCCAGTAATGCCGGGCCTCCCCTTCCCTCAGCACTGCCCCCCTCCCTTCTCTCCTCCAGTAATGCCGGCCCTCCCCTTCCCTCAGCACTGCCCCCCTCCCTTCTCTCCTCCAGTAATGCCGGCCCTCCCCTTCCCTCAGCACTGCCCCCCTCCCTTCTCTCCTCCAGTAATGCCGGCCCTCCCCTTCCCTCAGCACTGCCCCCCTCCCTTCTCTCCTCCAGTAATGCCGGCCCTCCCCTTCCCTCAGCACTGCCCCCCTCCCTTCTCTCCTCCAGTAATGCCGGCCCTCCCCTTCCCTCAGCACTGCCCCCCTCCCTTCTCTCCTCCAGTAATGCTGGCCCTCCCCTTCCCTCAGCACTGCCCCCCTCCCTTCTCTCCTCCAGTAATGCCGGCCCTCCCCTTCCCTCAGCACTGCCCCCCTCCCTTCTCTCCTGCAGTAGTGCCGGCCCTCCCCTTCCCTCAGCACTGCCCCCCTCCCTTCTCTCCTCCAGTAATGCCGGCCCTCCCCTTCCCTCAGCACTGCCCCCCTCCCTTCTCTCCTCCAGTAATGCCGGGCCTCCCCTTCCCTCAGCACTGCCCCCCTCCCTTCTCTCCTCCAGTAATGCCGGGCTCCTTAGGCTCCGCCCCTCTGTCCCTCCCTTTAGGCTCCGCCCCTCTGTCCCTCCCTTTAGGCTCCGCCCCTCTGTCCCTCCCTTTAGGCTCCGCCCCTGCCAGTCTCATCTGCACTGGCTACCTATGCAGCTCCAGCAGCCCATCCACGGGCCCCAGGTAACCCACATGCCCCCTTATAGCCCCTCCCAGGCACCTTACCCACCCCAAGGGGGGAAAGGCCTTATTTTTGAGTGTGTTTGCAGAGGTGGGCTTATTGTGTGTGTGTCACTGTGTGTCACTGTGTGTGTGTCACTGTCACTGTGTGTGTCACTGTGTGTGTCACTATCTGTGTGTGGCAGCAGCCGCCTGAGGTGATGAAGGACCTGAGTATCACCAGGGCGGCTCAGGTAAGCAGCGCTCCGGGGGGGACAGGGTATAAGAGGCTTGGGGGATGGGGGGGAGGGGGTATAAGAGGCTTGGGGGATAGAAGAACGAGTCTGCGGAGGGAGAAACACCTCACCACCGTCTCTCCTCCTCCCCACACCGGGCAGCAGCTGCGGAGGAGAGCACCTGCCCCGCAGTGCCGCAGTGTAAGAGGAGAGGGAGCTATGCAGGGCCCTGACAGGGGAAGGGCAGGAGGGCCCTGGGACACCACCAGGCCTGACGCCTAATCCCAGCATCATTGGTCTCATTGACTTCAATACATGTTGTATGATTAACTTTTGCAGATACCCCCCCCCCCCAATGATCTGTGCCCCATAAAATGACTCAGTGTGATCTAAGCTGTCAGACGGTCCCTCATGCATCTCAAATGGCCACTTCTTGCAGCTGATTGTCATTCTTGTTTAGAGAGTGTCTGAAAGTGAGTGAGAGAGTGTGTATGAGTGAGAGGGTCTGAGAGTGTGTGATTTCCCACCCCCCCTGCTCCGATTTGTGTGTGTGAATGTGTGAGAGAATACAGACACCAACCCACAATCAGTCATACAGTAGTCACCCACCACCCAAGTGTCAGTCAGTCAGTCACCCAAGTGGCAGTCAGTCAGTCACCCAAGTGGCAGTCAGTCACCCAAGTGGCAGTCAGTCACCCAAGTGGCAGTCAGTCAGTCACATAAGTGTCAGTCAGTCACCCAAGTGTCAGTCAGTCAGTCACCCAAGTGGCAGTCAGTCAGTCACACAAGTGTCAGTCAGTCAGTCACATAAGTGTCAGTCAGTCAGTCACCCAAGTGGCAGTCAGTCACACAAGTGTCAGTCAGTCAGTCAGTCACACAAGTGTCAGTCAGTTAGTCAGTCACCCAAACCTGGAAAACCAATTGCGAGTAGCAACATCATCAATACCAGCTAACATCACACGCCTCACCAAAGAGAAGCAGTTCCAGTTAATTGAATGTTTGACCAAATATAGCAGGCTAATTTTTAAGTTGATCATTTTGTATGGCCCGCGAATGATGTTATAAATATCCAAATGGCCCTTGGCAGAAAAAAGGTTCCCCACCCCTGCTATAAAGTACACCTAGTTTGGCATAGGATTTGGATGTCAGGGTATCAATGTGCAACCCAAATGTTAAATGGGAGTTGAACTATATGCCCAGATATATAAAACCAGTAACAGGGGCTAGGATGGTTTTAGAGCTGGTTTTTATCTGAAGCTCTGTGATTGGCAGCTTTAGCAGTTTAGCTCTGGTCCCAAATACCATTGTTACAGTCTTGTCAGTGTTTAAAATCAGTTTGTTTTAGGAAATCCAGTTTCAAGTCTCAAAAAATCAGATTGAAGTATGTGTTCAAGGTCAGAGAGGCGAGGGCTGCGTGCATATAGGATAAGATCTAAGGCCTCTCACAATAACCCGTTAGGAATATTAATTCCTCATCTATCCGACATAAGTATAAAATATACTCTACCAAGACCCCTAATACAGAGTTACCCACCTTATACGGGAGCAGCTGCCAGACGAGTATAGTAAATGTATCTTATTTCTTTTGCCACTGGAGGGCAGCGTGGAGTTACACGGAGGGGCGCCCGTAAGGACGACGTGCCAGTTAGGCGGAAGGAGAAGCGCACACACTTTTATGTGAAACGGATATATTTGGGGAGGGATTTAGTAGTCTGAGTAAGAAAATTAACCATTTAAATATGCACAGATTTAATCCCACTTTTGGAAATTAGGGATGTTGCCTAAAAGTTTGAGAATGCATAAAGTGCCACCCATGGGCTTTAATGAAGCAGCATTTGTGGGCTAAGGGGAACAGCATTCTGTATAAAGGTATTTTGGGCTCGATATAAATAATTGATGCCAAAAACGAATATTACGTAAATTGAGAATGGAAAAATCTTCAACACAAACGTACAGAATGTGATATTCTGAGAGATCTTACAGATGTTATCAAATCCCACAATGAATATATAGAAAATGTCTGTATAGAACGAGTCAAACAAGAATATGCCAATAAAACGTTTAATTGGGAGATACAGGGGCCACAATTCAGGTCATTTAGCTGAAAGAAGGGAAGCTGGTCAGCCGGTCAGCCGGTAGAGCAGGTCAGCCGGTCAGCCGGTAGAGCAGGTCAGCCGGTCAGCCAGTAGAGCAGGTCAGCTGGTCAGCTCTGAGATCAGCATTACTTATATCTCCTAACCTTTGCCCCCTGCTTGTAATGCTGCAGGACAGCCTACACTGCATATACTGTACATGAGATACTTAACCCTTTCTTTTCGCTCGACTCTAATCTGAATGATTTGCTAATTGGTTTGTAATTAGAGAGATATTTGTAGCAGAATCCCATGTATGTTCTTTTTACCTTTTTAGATACCGTTTTGTGTAATAAAAGATATGAGATCAGAGGGGCTTCCTGTTTGCACTCGTGTTTTGGCAGAAGTGTATATGTGACCCTTTAAATCTCCCTCACACCCGGGCTTGGCAGCGTGACACTAGTGCAGCGTCCTGGGGAAGAATCACTGAGCTGTTAGCAATAGATACAACGGATAGAAAAGACACTACACGTAGGTTTGATTAAAGAGAGTATTTTATTGAAATAATGAATCTCTTTGCTGGTAGGGGCCTGCAGCACATTGCAGAGCGATATAGTAACACGCAGAGCAGTGCATTGCAGGCCCCTCCGGCAGCAAAGGGGTGAAGACCAATGCAGGGTGTATAAAGATCTCACTGATAATTCATGCACAAAGGGCAGTTTGTTGCTGTGATCCAGAGGAAGGCGAAACATAACCCCTGCTGTGCAATGGGGGAAAAAAATTCCTTCCTGACCCCATTAAATGGCGATCGGATGGTCCCTGGATCACTGCGCAGTGAGATCAGATGGAGCAGCACAGATCAGCGTTGTTATACACAGGGGCACACTCAGTATATAGAGATGCGGGTGATGGGGCCCTTGTGCCTCTGTGTATAACTCACCTGCTCCCCCATCCCCCTGCATATCTATCCCATTCACCCCTTTTCCTCCCGCATACCTCGCAGGGCCGGCCGGCCATTAGGCGGTCGCCTAGCACGCAGAGGTCCTAGGGGCGCATTAATAATCATTATTATTTTTTCCTCTTATTATTTTATTTATTTATCTTTTTTTTTAAATTATTATTCTTTTTTTTATCCAGTATTTTGGCGCCCTTTTATTTTTATTTTGCGTTTTATTATTTTATTTATCTTATTATTTTTTATACAACTGGGGCATAAATTTTAAGTTTCGCCTCGGGCGCATGAAACCCGTGCTCCGGCCCTGCTCCTTGTTCTCTCTCACCCTCTCACACCCAACATCCCTATCTCCCTCTAGTACCTGCCCCTCCCGCAGCCTTCCTGATCTTATCTGCCTCTCCTGCGGTCAAACCAACTTCTCAGGGCCCCTAGAATACCCCTGTATCTACGCCCTGGCTCCTCTGCTACCTGCTCCTGGCTTCTTCTCCGCCTAAAAAAGGTGAAGCAGCAGATCTGTCCGCACCTCTCGTATTCTCCTACCTGCTCCCGGGGTCTTCTCCTCCGCCTAAAAAAGGTGAAGCAGCAGATCCGGCCACACCTGTCGTATGCTCCTTGGTCATCGTACACCACGTCTGCGTCATCGGCCGCCTTGTAGCCCACCTCATTGTTCCACTTGACGCCCGCTTTGTCATATGCCTCGTCGTCCGCCTCGTAGCCCGCCTCGTCGTCTGGTGGCACAAAGGGCACCACCTTCGTGCGTGTCCTGATCTGCAGGAGACATGAAGTGTTTGTAACCAGGGACAGTGATACTCTGTATCGCAAGAGCTCCTGTGCCACTTATACCCCATCCCCAATACCACGTTATACCGCCCTCCACAGGGCAAATACCCGTTATACCCACCTCCCCAGGCCCAGTACCCAGTTATACAACCCTCCCAAGGCCCAGTACCCTGTTATACGCCCCTCCCCAGGCCCAGTACTCGTTATACCCACCTCACCAGGCCCAGTACCCGTTATACCCACCTCACCAGGCCCAGTACCCATTATATACCCCTCCCCAGAAGGTCATGTTTCTATTTATCAAAAATACATTGAGTTACCTCTGGTTTTCAAGCATGTCCTGGGGGAGTTATCACAGAGACACAGAAACGTCGCTGAGTTTGGGTTAGTAACTCCCTTAACCTCTCAGCAGTTGAATTCCCCCTTAGGCGCTTAGCACGTTAAAAACAAGCGTTGCTATTTCTCTGCATGAAGTTGCAGGTAATTGGAAGAGTTACACAGTGACGGCTATTTCATCACTCACCTTCTTCCCCCGAAACGGTCTTTTCTGTCTTATTTCCGGCTTCACATCGGATATCCATATCCATTCTTGGCCTCTGATCTGTATATAAGGCAATGCTTTAAGACAGGGTTGCACAACCTTTTCCCCCTGCTCCCCCCTCCACCTTCCCCACCTTGTCTCCGACGTTCTGATGTAACGACGTCATGTGATATCACGTTGCTATGGCAATGCCACATCATGTGACGCCACGTTGCTGTCGCCAGAAGCCACCGGAGACAAGGAAAGGGAACTTACAGAGGCCTTGCGCGCGATCTCCGGCATTTAATTTAAATGCTGTGGGGAAGAGCGAGGGGCCTCTGTAAGCGCCGAGCCCCTCCTCCCAAGAAAATGTCGTGCCCCTCGATTTGCGCACCCCTGCTTTAAGAGATATTCTGGGACCCTCCAACTCCTCCATCGGACCCTTCCTCATATTGACTGACCTTGCAGTGCTCTGCACTGACTTGCACTGACCTGCTATGGTGCCTCTCAAAATACCATGCTAACTCATTCTGAACATACATGTGTCCTTTCTACATGTTACTCAGCTTGTATGGGCCACAGACAGCTTTCCCGGGGTCCAGGACTAGTTTCCACCGGAGACACTCACCCATGGGTCGACGACTTTGCGAGAACCCACCCCCCCCAACCTGTTTTCTCTTGCACTGCCATAGACAACAACATTTCGGCCTGCTGGTCTTTCTCAGGTAAAGTGGCACCGGTAAAAGTATCACTTCTTATTGTTTTTTTTTGGTGTGCAGCAAATCCCCATCATTTTTGCGTTCTCTTGCTCTGCCCCAATCTGACACACCACCTTGCTCTCTCACCCCCCTCTTAGACTCCCCCGTCACCCTTTCCTTCCTCAAAGGATGTCCTTTAATCAGATCTTACCCAAATTGTCTCCATCTCCCTTGGAAATGTTCTGTCTTTAAGCTGTGCGGCTCCTCTTGATCCGAACTTTCTTAGCTGACCCCTTTAGGTTTCGGCTCCGAGGGTCTAAAAAATAAGCGACTCCGAAAAGATGTGAAATATGGGTCCTAATGGGGCACTGAGGGGGAGACTTAAATACTAGTAAATATAATCTACTGTGCTAACAAATATAATCTATTAACTAAGAAATATAACTTATTAAACTAAGAAATATAATTTATTAAACTAAGAAATATAACTTATTAAACTAAGAAATATAACTTATTAAACTAAGAAATATATTTTATTAAACTAAGAAATATAACTTATTAAACTAAGAAATATAACTTATTAAACTAAGAAATATAACTTATTAAACTAAGAAATATAACTTATTAAACTAAGAAATATAACTTATTAAACTTAGAAATATAATCTATTAAACTAAATAAATATCTATTAAACTAAATAAATATCTATTCAACTAAATAAATATAATCTATTTAAAAACAATACAATAAAAAGCTGGAGAAATGATACGTCAACCAAGTCACAGATGTGATGCCAATGAGCGTTGAACTCCTTGCAGATCCACCGTCAGCTGGTTGTGGCAGAAAGTGGTGACATACAGTAGAACAGAGTGGTTGAGCTGTAACCACGGCAGTCAGGTCAGAAATCAACACAATATTTTTTGAAATTTAGAATGAGAATGTTCTGTATGTCACATTCTGGGCTCAGACTCTGAGCCCTGTCACATGTTAGCAGCTTGTGATAATAGAAAGTATCCATATACTGGGATGTGATAAGAAATGTGATAAGGGGGGGGGGCGCGAGCACCGGCAGGGGGGCGAGCTGCAAAAGTTTGTGCTCCCCTGGTATAACCAATAAATAATATAGCTGATATAGCAATTTGGTTGTGGCTAGAGAGAGATTATAATGGCAGTGAGAATTAGTGGTCAGAATTAATAACAGTGCAATTACTAAAAAGTAGCTGTAATAAAATAATAATAAACACTATGCCTAAACACAATAAAAGTCCAGAAACCTAGCTCTAATAGCTATGTTATAACTCAATCATAAAAGGATCCAATTCGGGCGTCCTCTGGAGCCCTGGCAGCTCTCTTCAGGGAAACAACCACCTCCTCGATAGATATCTAAACAAAAAAAAAGAAGAGAAAGCGCCCGCTCCATGTGTAAATTCGGTTTAACAATTTCATTTCCTGGACAAGATAAAAATAGCAAACTCACAAACGCCCGTTTGGTAAAAGCATTGTGTGAGACAGGCTCGGGCTCCGTGGTAATCCGGTGGTCACTCCGCAGCTCCAGACTTTGGACGATGACCGGGAAACTCGATAGGCTGCGCCCCTCGCAGTGTGGTCTTCCAGCAATCTGTGGTATGTTGTGGTTCCACTGTAAATCCGGTGTCTCGTCTTGGTCGCGTACCAACTTCCCTTCCGGCGTCAGGACGTATAGTGTGGCAATAGCAACGAGAAGAAAGTACTGAGGTGGGGTTGGATCCTCCTCGGTTATTTCTTGTTTTATTAATAAATAATTTACTATATTTTAATCTCTGGTGCGCATTGTGTGCATTTTTCTTCTTGTCTGCACAGTGCTTCAGATGCTGCATGTGAAAAAATGCCGGTGGATCGGGATGTGAGGTAGGGAAGTGACGTCCGCGCCGGAACGTTATTGCCACGCCTCCAAATATTTATTGCCACGCCCCCAATCGCACCCGCTGCATACCCTGCAAAGCCATAAAAAAGCTCAGGCTTCAGCAAGTGTATTGCAGCGTGTGTGCCTTCCCTCCGTCTGAAATACTATAGACGCAGCCTTATCGACGCTTACTAAATAGGCCCGTGTCTCTCTCTCTCTCTCTCTCTCTCTCTGTGTCTCTCTCTGTGTGTCTCTGTCTCTCTCTGTGTGTCTCTGTCTCTCTCTGTGTGTCTCTCTGTGTCTCTGTCTCTCTCTCTGTGTGTCTCTGTTTCTCTCTGTGTCTCTGTGTGTCTCTGTCAAAAGAACATTTCAGTATTGCCAAAGCGTGAGTAAAAGGGGGTGTGGGACAATGATTACACGAATACTAGGGGGTACGGTACTGTATAATGGTTATACAGTACATTACTTTTGTCTCTCTCTCTCTCTCTGTGTCTGTCTCTCTCTCTCTGTGTCTCTCTCTCCCTATGGCCCTCTCTCTGTCTCTCTCTCATTCTCTGTCTCTCTCTCTCTGTGTCTCTCTCTCATTCTCTGTCTCTCTCTCATTCTCTGTCTCTCATTCTCTGTCTCTCATTCTCTGTCTCTCTCTCATTCTCTGTCTCTCTCTCATTCTCTGTCTCTCTCTCATTCTCTGTCTCTCTCTCTCATCCCTGTATGATAGGTATGTTCCAACTCTATTTTTTGCTCTTCTTTTCCGTTTGAGAGGAGGGAGTCCCTCACCTCTTCAGCCACACACCAGGAACGCTGGATTGCTTTCAGACGCTCGGAGAGGCGGATACAGTTGTGGATTGCAGGCACTGATTTATCTGGTAAGTACCGCAAACATGCTTGAACAAGGGCCGTAGACATTTTATTTGATGGTTTAGATTATCATTGTCTGTGGTTGTTAGTTATTGGTATTAGAGATTTTTGATGTTGTTACGAATCAAATACATTTTGAAGTAGTAATCCCCTCCGAACTGGGCATTCCTGGCCAATAATGCCCTGGCTGTAAGAGTTGAAGGGCCCAAGCAAAGCCCCCACCTCTATACACACTAACACTGCAGGGGCATCAGAGTGTCTTGTTGTCATGGCAACGGGGGGTGTCACGTGATGTAATTTGTTTAATAAATTATTTTTTAAGGTGTCCCGGTTTTTCATTTTCGAAATCTGGTCACCCTTTTGATCAAGCACAAAAAGTGAAGAAACAATTGTAGTTTTGCTAATGGACGTCATTTTGGCATATCATTAGCTTTGAGGATACCCATTAATATGAAGAAAAATAACATCGATTCCCAATGTAGCCCCCCTTCCCTGGGCCAATCGCAGATCGGGCCCCCCTC